>NC_052950.1:8715041-8961822 GCF_013358895.1 Oreochromis aureus
AGGCAACAATAATCATCTACAAACAATAAACAGGAAGTGTGACGCTGCTGCAGAGATGGTCCGTTAGCTGCAGCGCTGGCGTCGTCTCATTTTCGACCACATTTTGTAAAAATCTGCTCCGCGAGGTGCTCTGCATGAGCCTTCGAGTAGTTCCTGTTTGAGGTATGACCACAAATGATTAGATACTCGTGCAGAGACAGATGTGGAAGAAGTCAGTTTTTGCTGAACATATTTTTGGATGGTGACTTTCAGAGAACTAAACTGAACATGAAAAAGTTCTCTGGTTTAAATTTGACCCTAATGCCAAACTTAACATTTAACACCCTGTTCACGAGTGCAAGATCAAAAGAAAAAAAGGTAGACAAACTTACATGGCCTGACTCTGATGTACAAAATGATGAGCATGCGACATGAAAGAGATGAGGCGTGATTAGCACGCTAAATAAAAGGCCTCCGAGTTTAAGTGCTTGAGATTTCCTGTGTTTCCTGTGCACGCGCTGTCACCGATACAAGCAGTTTGTGCTGCATGTCTTTGCTCTGACTCGCCTCCATTCTGACACAAGATAAAACCACAAGATAAAAACGCAGCGCTCAGTTACAGGTAACAGGACAAAACGACTTCCTCTGCTGGGAAATGGCACTTGGTATTAATTTTAATCATGTGTTTAATACTGAGCTGTGGTGCACATTATTTAAACAGTGGTATAATCATTTTTCTTTTTAATAATCTTGATGTATGCATACTCTGATTACTTCATTTTTCGTGGGCTATTGAATCACATTTTTGGGATTTGAATAAATAAGCTTTATTACATTTTCCTACTGTAGATTTTTTTTTTTTCCAGTTCCACCATCAGGCCGGGGTCTTTCTGTGGAGTTTGCATGTTTTCCCCGTGTTTGAGTGGGTTCTCTCCGGCTTCCTCCCACAGTCCAAAGACATGCAATTAGTGGGGATAGGTTAATTGGAAATTCTAAATTGCCCATAGGTGTGAATGCGAGTGCGAATGGTTGTCTGTGTCTATGTGTTAGCCCAGAAACAGATTGCCGACCTGTCCGGGGTGTACCCTGCCTCTCGCCCTAAGATAGCTGGGATAGGCTCCAGCCCCCCATGACCCTGAAAAAGGATAAACGGAAGAGAATGGATGGAAAATATGTCCACTAGGATGTCTTGGAACACCAGCACACTTTGTGCACATATGAATGATTTTTTCATGTGTTGCTTCCAACTTTATGACAAAACAGAAATAAAGACTGAAACACGGTGTTGTGCAAAAGTCTCAAGCCATCCTTCATTTGTTCATACTTTGCTGGGAAAATGGAAAATACGTGAAACTGAGTTTGTGCAGTTCTTAAAGTCAATATTTGGTCTGACCACCTTTAGTTCAATACAGCCTGAACGTCCTAGGAGGCTTTCATGGCGTTTCCTTCAGTCGTCTTTAGGAATACTTCTCCAGACTTCTTGAAGGACATTTCATACAATAAACAGGAATCTTGACGCCGCCATAGGCACAGTCCCATGGGGAGGCCAATCCATATCTGTGTGCTTGGGCTCATTATCATGCTGAAAACCTGCATGGTGATAATATTTTTCTGTGTTCTTAATTCTATCAATTTGAAAAGATACCACTGGCTGTAATGCAATCCCAAACTGAGCAGAACTACACTGACTTTCAGTCCAGTTCTTGTGTAATTTGGAATATCTCAGCTTTCTCTCAATGTGCTCCGTCCTTAAGAATGGCTGTTGACAGCCACCCTTGAACTGATGCCATTTCTGATGAGGCTTCAGTAAACAGTGGGTGGATCCACTGAAGGGCCAGATGTGTCTCTCAGGTCCTCTCTCAGGTCTTTGCTGGATTTTTTACACATATGACTTTCAGATATTGTTCATCTGTCATAGAAAGTTTTTTGCCCCCCCACTTCTTATTTCGTACTGTAATTCTGTAATGATCCACTGCACACCATGCCAACATACGCAAAGTTTTCAGCTAATAGCTCTTTGGTGCAATAATACTATTTTGTGTAAGTCAAACTGTGTTATCTTTGGCATTTTTCATGGTTTCAACTAAAGAAATAGGAACAAATGATCGCTTTTATATGACAGGCTGCTAATAACAAAGTGCCTAAAGATACAATTCAAGTTAAGGCAATCCCCATAACTGCATATTGGTTACAGATTCATTATTAAAGTTTCTGAGTAGACACGACCAGCGTTATAGAATCAGAGTTCTGGGTTTGGGTCAAAGCTAAGACTAATATGGAGCCTCTCGTATCTCTAATGGAAAGGTTTCCTCACCATGGGAGTTTCCCAGAACACTTAGGAAACAGCACTTTGACACAAAATGCATTTGAGCCTATAGCCCCCAGGAAGCCATTAAGCACACATTCTGGCACATGGATATTAAAAAAGTGAAAAATTACCCCAGTGAAGAGACGTCAGAGAGAGAGAGGGAGCTTCTGTCACGATTACCATATCCATCTGTAACCCTGCATTAGTCTGCCTCACATAGTGTCACAGGATCTTCTGGTGAGATGCTAATTGATAAGAAAAGATGAACATGTGAGCTGGGAGACCTGATTCAATCAAAAATCGGCACGAAGCTGGCGAAGAGAGCGAGCGGGGGGGAAAAAAGATGTTTGCAGCTCTCTATAAATCATGAGACTTGCACAAAAAGCCATCCATCACAGTTGGCAAAAGGCCTCGTTGGGGTTGAAAGGTCAAAGGGCTGAGTTATGTTAGAAGGTCTTTCCACTCCCAGGGGACAAATTTGACCGGTTCCCAAGCGAGACGAGACGAGGGTAAGCCATCGCTTCTGTCGGGCAGAACTCGACCTATGGGTTTCCAGTCTGTTGCCACTGACTATATACCCGGAAAAAAAGGTTGAGCGCAAATGGCCCCAGCGTAACCCCTCAATCCTTCATCCTGAGTGATAGCTCTCTCCTCCGTGTCAAGTCTTTTAATCCACACTCACTGTTCTGCCTCGCTTATATGTCAGAATGAAAAAGTTGCGCTACGGCACTTTCCTGGTTCTTCACAGCTTCTTGGTCAATATTTCTCATCAGGTGGGAGGGAGACAAATGACCTCCACGGTTTTGACCTTGCCGTGGTTATTGGCAGGAGGAGACAAGTTTCTGCTCTGATTTTTTTACATCCAGCTATTAAAGATGTAACTCTTATTGCCGCTTAATTGGATCATTACCACATTCCCTGGAAGCACGCCTAAAAACGTATGTCCATGCTGTTAAAGTTATGTTAAAGAGAGAAAAAAAGTATGAAATTTGTAAATGATACAAACCGTGTTAACATACGCAGGCATGGAAAGGCTGATTTAAAAATTAATGAGCCTTGAAATTTTAATTCCAAATGTGATCCTAATCTCGACAAGTGGCGTTATCTCCCACTGTAAGGCGGCTCAGATAGCACTAGTGAAGTGGCGAAGAAGCAGAGGCGATGTGACAGAATTCACATGCAGCTACCCAGGAAATATTAACCCAGAAAAGGAGGTTTTAATGAAGCTCTGACGCCCTAATGAATGCTGTTCATACCCTCACCCCCCCGTCCGTTTTTACATGAGCATCTCTGGAGAAGCGGCCCTGAATTCTGATGCTGTAACTCCATCACTGAAAGCTCCTCTTTAAGGATTTCTCCCTGTGTCAAAAGCCCCCATCCTCCACATGAGGAGCCATCAGTCTGGGAGGCTACGGGGCAGGTTGCGCTTAATCAGCATTTCAAAGCCGCTCCTCTGTCAATTATCTGAGGCTGAGCTGCTTCCAGTTTGCTCACATGGGTTTCACTCGGCTACGGGGATGTAAGGTCAACGTGCGCAGCGTCGGAGGGTGACATCACCCTCCTAGGGAATCCTTTGGCAGACGTACACGCAGAAAGAAAACAACACAAAGGAAGTTCATTTCTGCATCTTCCATTTCCCATTTCTCTCGTGGCTTTGCCACAAAAATCCTCATCGCCATAAAGGACTATCCGACGGTCACACTGGGAGGCATTCATGTGTAGAATACAATTTAAAATTCCATCACTCAGAGTGAAGCTGTGTTTTATATCTTTTCCATTAGCTCCAGATGTCATCCGAATACCATATGTAAAATTGTTTTGCATTTGTTATGCACACAGAGGGGACAATCTGTATGCTTTGCTGGCAGACTGTAGCATAATTCACTACTCACCCCATTGACTACTGAATATGAAACATGCGTTCCATATCAAGCCACTTCTGTCACCGGGCCAGTGGAGTGGAGCGGGCGTGCTGGAGTTTTCTTGGGACTTATAAAGAGACAGACTTTATGCTTTCAAACAGAGATATTAAGGCAGTAGATCTCATACATTACAGTCAAGGGAGCGGTGCGACTGTTGTGTAATTTCCATACACACTTTTCTCTCTCTTTCCCACAGTTTTCAGCAGCTACTGGGCAGATAATCCTATTCTATAGGTCTGCCGGGGAGCAGCAAAAGTCTTGGACGCACTCCAAAAATATTTTGCTCATTAAAAGTAAGATGTGAGGAGAGCCAGACGGAGTAGAGCAGCACAGAGAAAAATGCTCCCAGTTTGATTCTGTGAGGATGTTTATGACATATGTTAAAAGTCTAATAGGCATCGTGGACTCATGCAGGGAAGGCTGAGGTTTGGTTATGCAAACACTTGGCAGAGGCAGAGCTGCTCTGGAAGAAGCAACATAACTGGTAAAGTTACACTTTACAGGTATCTTCCATCTGGTCCAAAAAGTTTCAATACAATTCCAGTTATTTAATAACCACATTTTCATTGTTGTCATATTAATAGGCTGCAGGGGCTCAGCTTGCATTTGTGGCCTTGAGTGAGCCAAAATGTACTGCATTTACAAACGAAATGATAAAAAACCTGGTAATTACGAGAAACGGTTACATTTGTTGCCAGTCATTGCTATTTTAGAGGACTGCTTGACTTATTGTGATGAATATGAAACTGGATAATCAGGAAGTATGATATTGCTATAAACACATTAAAATACAGCTATTTTGGTCTTTTAATTACGTTTGTTTTTTTATTTTATTTTAAACAGCTGTTGATTCATCATCAGCCTTTCAGCTTCTTGTTGAAAAAATGCTATTTTTCATGGGTAAATTATACGTTTGCAGGCAGATTTAAACATGGCATGACTCACGTAAGCTTAGCAAGATTACAAACTGACCACTTTGAGTTCTATGAAACTCCTGGGAATCACTCTGGCACTTACTGTATGATTAAAGAAAAGACAATGCATAACATCTGTCTCCTTAAAAGGAAAGCAAAACAATTCCGCCCTAAAAAATCAACCTTATTTCACTTAGACAATAAGCAAGATGTAAGTTAACCTGAACTTAAAAAGTAATATTTTATTTTAACCTGAAACTGTTGGTATTCTTTTTTCCCCTTTCCTGTTCTAAGTCAATACGGCTCACTGCAATGCATAACTTGAATATAAACCAGCATGGTGGCTTCCAAATACACCGGCCCATATAGTGGGTGTGGCAGCGCTGTTTTTCGGTCTGACAGCCAAATCCAGCAGAAGAGGCCGTTTCATAACTCAACCGTCTAACGTGCTTCCAACCCCCCAAGTTTTAACATTAATTTTAAAGGAGCATCTATCATTTTTTCTGCTACATGTTGATATTGTTATACAGTGGAATACGTTTCTCCTCCTGTGGACAATATTGACATTTTGCCCCACAAGCCATATTATTTCCATAGGTGATGAAATTCAAATGTGCAGTGGCAAAATTTCCTTCTTGTTGCCACGAAAGACATAAAAAGTAAATAAATAAAAAATCTCAATGACACATGAGACCATTTATTTAGCATAAATCCTGCTTAGCCCCTAAATGTGCGCCCAAACTTTGGCACCCAAACAGATGATATATGGAACACAAACTGTATTTACCATCTAAATTGCTTCTCCACAATGCCGAGATGATGACAAAGATTAATCGGCTAAAGAGCTAAATCCCCCCCGCCTCCACCTCCAATATGGTGGCACATCTCAGACCACACGTTTCCAACTTAAAGGCAGCATTTGTATTCCTGAGGAGCGTCTTCTCTCGCCTGCTTTATGATATTACCGCCAGGAGACTGCGAGCAGCGGCCTCGTCTCCATGTGTGGGCTCCAATTCGACCGTCATCCATTTCCCTCCGCTATCTTTTTATCATTACACCGCCTAATAAATGTGCTGTGTGCCCCGTGATGCTGCATCATACATCAGGCAAAGTGACCCGGGTCAGCGCATCGCCAACCACCAAGGTTACCGTCTCTCTTGCACTCGTTCGCCAGCTGTCACGGTGAGGGGAGAATTTGTCATCTTTTGTCATCTGGAAATATCCTCTGACAAAGTAATAACCTCTTCCTCGTCCCTTTTTAAATTCTAAACGTTGCATCTTCTAAAGGAAGTGACAAAGGTGTGCAAGCCACAGGGGTTTGCTGCGTGGTTGTTTTGATCCGGCGGGTCGCCACTGACGAGCGCGCTTCAATCGAAGCAGCAGGTTGTTCCCCCCACTGTGGCTTTGCTTTGTGCCACGTTACGAAATGATTCTTCAGTCTCCCACATCAAACGCAAACAGCATAATATCACAGCGCAGCGCTTGGAATGCGTGTGAAAGCGTGCGTGCCGAGGTGTGCCGTGCAACCTGCGCGCTCCCCTGCAGATGGAGCATTAAAGAGCTCCCAAACTGGAGGCCAGCCAGAGCATTTTGGTTTACCGCGGCGCCTTGGCAGGACACTTGCGCACACAAATACACACAGTTGGTCATTTCAGCGTTAAGATTGTGTGATTTTTCAAAACATGTGATTGCGGGGAGCCGGGTGGGGATGGGGGGCTTGGCATCGCATGTCCGACTGTCTCTCAGCGATCACTCATCTGAGGCGAGAAAATCAGCAGCAGTCTCAGAAACTCAACGCGCTGATTGGAGCCAGATTGGAACAAGGCCTTCAAATCAGAGGGACATGCTCTGCTACGTTGTAGAGTTGAAGCGAGTCTATTACAGGCCCCAGATTAACTATCTCTGACAGCAACCAGCAATGAAAGGCTCCTCTATCTCTTCCTTTAAGAAAAAAGAAGAAGAAGAAGAAGAAGAGTTACATGACATAAAGCAGCAGCAGGGCAGCCCAGCCTTTACAGTGGCATCACAGAGGATTGATGTATGGGCTCTCTGAGATATGTCCCCTTTCTCTTTTTAATCTGCTGGACATTTTGCTGTGGATTGGAATAAATAGTCTATATATATATATATGTGTGTGTGTGTGTGTGTGTGTGTGTGTGTGTGTGTGTGTGTGTGTGTGTGTTTGTTAAAAGGTGGGATGTATCACTCCCGTGGGAAAAGGTAATGACTGTCCCACTAATAGAGAATCATTATAAACAACTTTAGCAGATCAAAGAAAAGATGTATTCATTGAAGTCCAAGGATGACCGATAGATCAGCGGGCCTTTCAACAAATGCCCTCTGTCCTCTCTCTCTCTGCGCAATACAGAGAGGCAGAAAGCCCATATAAATGTCCAAACCTGGGTTTAACAGCGAGCTTGTTAACTTTTATAGACGAGTGTAAGATCACAACCAATAAATCGCGATAAACTGAGATGGCATCAGGTGAACGGAGCCTTACATGGAAACTATTTGATTTTTTTTTTCCTAGACGTCACTGTTTATAGAAGCGGCGCAAAGGGAAGGTCAAACCTTTTAGGTGACTCGTATACAAAGACCAGTAAAGTAAAACACAGAACTCATATATTTCCTCATTATTTAAATGAGGGTAAAACAATATTGTTGTGGACTAATCGTCAGAACGTGAGGATCTTTCCCACGACAGTGATTGACTGACTGCTAGGTGCCCTTTTGTTATGGTGAAGTTGTTTCAGCACACCATATGTACATGTTCACTTCTTGTTAGAATAGGCCACAGAGTGTAAGAGGGAAATGTACTGTATGTGAGTTACAGAAGTAACTTGGACTGCTTGTTAGGGTTTCGCGGTACTAGAATTTCAAACTTGATACCGATGCCCAGGAAAATGAGAAGATTTTAACCCCATCCTGCAACAGCAGAATTTTCCACTATTTTACCCAATTATTTGTTAGATTTAACAAAACAAAAAAGGTTTGTCATATAAATTATTATTTTATTACAGATCATGAAGCTAAATTATGTTTTAGAACCTCAAAGCTGGCTACAACAACAACAGAAACACACTGATTTTTTGATAACCCCACTGTTTGTACAGCAAATTAAATATCATCAGCAAAGACATCTAGCCTTTAGCTTTAAGATTTCAAATGCATTCCCCCTTTTGGGCTTCAGAGGGACTGTTCCAGTATGCAGCTAATGCCACCTAAAACATGACTGGTCAAAAATGCTTGGACTACAAACAGAAATTGGAAGGCTTCTGACTGCCTCAGCAGATTCTGCAAATTCAGGTGGAAGATTAATATTGCATCCATCAAATGACAAGTACTAGCATTGTTAGTGTGAGCCAACGATTCACCCAGCGGACAGACTGCTAAAATAAGGGTCAAAAGAATTTGAAACAAGAACGCAAGTCTAAACAAGCTGATCTCTTAGGAAACCTGAATATCAATTTCAGCTCTGCGTTAAGACTTTGATTTTCTCATCGCCTGAGTGTACCTTTGTCATGAGCGCTAGGTGAAACCCCTGCTATACATCACGATTGCACAATGGTGTTTGTGCAGATTCCCACTTGGAACCGAAAAGTGCAAATATCTGTGATAAATTCCATCCTGTCAGGTGTTGATTTACAGGTCAGGTCTGCATCGGTGGGTGAATTGGTGCGTAAGCGCATGTGCCGGCACGTCGAGTGTGTGAAAACGCCCGTGGTCATTTTTCATCTCTTAGTTAGTGTAAGTGTAGTGTTTGTTAGAGCGTGCGCATGTGTATGCATGCCTGAGTGTGAGAACGTTTCCTCCTGGCCTTTTGCACAAGCCAATATCTGTTTCTTCACTCGTTACCTTTAATCTCTGATTACCATGCAGCTGTTTTCCAAAATCCTGTAACGGTTGACTGATTTAGCGTTATTTTCCTGCCGTGGTCTGTCCGAGCACGGGGCGAATGGCACCAATAACTGTTAATTACTTAATTATCGAGATAAGAATATGGTCAGGGACAGAACTGGCAATGATTAATGCAAAGTCTACAAAGAGTTGTTGTTTTTTTCTTTTCCTGCTTGGAATTATGCACGAATATACACGCAAACGCAATCCCACATTTTAACCTGTTTAACCTGAGATCTCTATCTCTCTTTCCAGTGTTCATCCCTTTTTTTGTCTTTTGTCTCTGCCCATTAACATTCAACTGAAAGTACAGGAGAGGGGGGCGGATGCACGAATAGCAACCAGAGATTCATCACGTTTTTTTTCTCCCTCTCTTTCTCTTCCTTCATGAATTATGGAGAGCCTCCCCCGATACATTTAGTCGAGCCACTAGTAAATTAAATGCGGTGTGCTGCCATGCCACACGGGAGCCAACAGGCTGAGCAGGGATATATCAGCCTGTGCTGCTGTGGCCGAAACATTCATACATCTCCCTCCAGTGTTTACAGGAACCAGAACCAGAAAAGCTACGTTTCGACTTTTGTTTTCATGGCGTGTTTTTTTTAAACACCTCACACCCCTTTTTTTATGCCAACACTGCTCTCAGTTAAAAAAAGAAACTCACATATTAAATCTATCAACAGCCAAGCGAGCCAACATGACTGATCATGCAGCATCGTAGAAGTGATGTAAGCGCTATCACAGTAGAGTAATTCAAAACAGGCCAGTTGTGCAATGAAAGTATTTGACCCGAAGCCAGAAGAGAAGCTATGATTGACTTTTAAACGCTGCTTTTAAACGCTACGTTTTAGACGCTTTATCCACCTCGGTTCTCAGCCTTCGCACTGCTCCATATTTCTCTCCAGAAACAGGCACAAATGGGGGTGCTGGCCCCCTTCTTGCCCCCTGATTTATAGCGCTATGGTAGTAAAATGGCAGACTAGAATAACATGGGTGGTAATAAATGACTATAAGACAGCGACTAGCAGCTGTTAATGCTACAGCCATTAGGCTGAAAAATGAAGGCTGCCTGTGATTCCATCAGACTTATACTTTTGCTTTATGCCATGCATTAGTGTACGTCGTGCTAAGTGGCAACCCATATAGACATTAATCGTCTGCTGCAGCCAAAATGTTCTGCAGGTATCTTGAAACCAAGCAGCAACAATATCACACTAAAGATTAAGATAGGACTCGAAATACTAAAAAAAGATCAGACACAGGAAATGCTTCCAACGGTTATTTTCAGCTAGGCATATACCATTGACAGAGTGTGACATTGCTTTTTCACAATTACATTTTGAAATTCAGTAGTCCCAGTAATTCTCTGTTACCCTGACAGTTTGAGCATGTTCACTGTCTCACTGGGAGTTTGATGGATGGTTTCTCAGCCTGCTACGTCTGGATTCAGTAGACTGGTCTGCTATGTGATAGTCAAGCCCGTCTGCATGCCAGGGGTGTCAAATTCTGCATTTTTTAAAGACACTGCTAAAAAAAAGAAGAAGAAAAAAGAAGCCATCCTGTTGATAGTCTTAAGACTTGTTAATACAACCACCTGGCAACCATTTGAGATGAAATGTATCTGTGCCTGTTTATAAAATTGATGGCAATTATTTGCAAAGCTTTGCCAGTCTATCTGAGAGTTGTTGCAATCAGTCCAAGTCAGACTGCAATCGTTTGGAGACAGGTTGCCTCCCACAAACTGCGTTTTTCCTTGAAAGTGCAATTGCCTTATATTAAAAGCTGTCAGCCAAAGTTTGAGGATGTTGCACGCTCAGCCTCTGGGAAACTGGGTGGTCGCTGCAGCTACTTGCATTTTGTCTGTGACGGCAAAATAAAAACTCTATGTAATCACTGGGTAACTGCTCATTTTACCTAGTTACAGGGAGTTATCCTGTTTTTTTACTCTTGTATGACTGAGACATAAGTGATGGGTTATTTCAGTCATTAAGTATTACATTGATGAGCAATATAAAAGATGATAGGTTGTCATAGTAACAAGCAGAGATCCTTGTTTTAGCCAGCAGTATGAATCAAAGTTCAAAAACAGTGAATGCCACTGACAGCGTTACATTGTAGCAGATGTCATGCTACCTACAGCTACTGCTGTAGCAGCCTAGCAGCTACATCACTGTACAGAGTTCCTTCATTGCCTTTAAAAGCAACAACAAACACTTTTCATAAAATTACTAAGCCTACTAAGGTGAAGTACACCTGGACTATTCACAATTTCCTTCATACCAGTACTGTTTAAGTAAAATCTTTAGATCACTCTGGTTAAATAAAGAGTCAAGAGCAAAATAAGGTGCTTTGACTGCGTATTACTGCTAATAGTGACCCATTAATTTTTCAGGTCAGGCACAAAAACCCAATGGCTCTTTGGCTCTTTTCTTCAGTGGCCTGACACTGTGAAAATGGGTTGTGAGAATAAAGAGGCTGCACAGTAGTGATACTGGAGAAAGAAAAAAAGGGTAGGACATGTAGGTTTGCATTACATGGCCAAGGACAATTAGCAGCTTCATCGAGCATGGCCAGAACAAATACCGTCCAGTCACCTCCCTCCTTCCTCATTTCCAGATGAGTGGGCCCAAATTCCTATTCAGCGTTGCAGAGGACACTAAGGACCAATAGCTAAAGTAAGAGGTGGGAAGGGCTGTAATTATTAAGGGGATTGTCTCAAGACTTTGTACACACCGTTTGGTGATAAACGTTTTAATATACCAGGTGAAACGCGAGAACCCTTTGAAGTGCACAGCACAGAGAAAAATCACAGCTTTGCCGCGTAAAGTCCGACTCATAATTGAGTTGTGACATCTTAACTGTAGTGAAGTGCAGCGAGAATCATTATTTCAACACTTTGTAAAAAGGCGGGTCTGTTTATTTGAGACTATCTGCATTTATGTGCGAAGAGCAATAGAAGAATATGGGATGCTTTGATGCTCAGAAAACAAAGCCTGCACAATATCTTTAATGATGAATGAAAAACAATGTTTCCTTTCAATGAGGCCTTTCATAGGGCAGAGTCAGGGACGATCTTTATGCGCTGATTAAAGGCTGTCGATGGTAAAATAGGCTGGACAACATTTGTAAAAATGGGCTTTGAAAGATGACTATGAAAGCAGACAGTGGCCTTTCATCTTGGCATCTGCGTGTGCCCATTACTGAGTTTCTGTGAAAAATAATGACTCTGCCTTCCAATATGATGAGCACTTTTTAAGTGGACCTCATTCTTCATGACCTATATCCATTGTCTTACCCTGTCAGCAGTGGGAATAGCACAGCTATTCATGTCCTATATCAAATACAGAGTCAGGGATATTTTTGCCATAAAGCACATGCCACTTCAGACTCGATAGTGAATATGTGCCTCCTATGAATTGTTGGATTTGCATGAATATTTATGGAATCGTAGTGGGAGTTACAGCATGTGAGGTAATTGCATTACAGATGGGGAGAATGGATGTGAGTCATAGCATATTTTACATTCTCATGTACAAATTGGCTATTGTATTAGAAATATGAAAAGCCTCCTTGAAGTAATGGTTTCCAAATGAGCTTGGTAAGCAAAGTAAATGATTTACTTTGAACCAAACGAACCATCCTGGGTGCTGTGCTTTAGTTTTCAAGCCACAGTCCATTTTGAAAACCACATTCCAATGGTGCATTCTCATTATAGCGCCCATTGAGTAATTTGACAGGATTATATTGCATTTGTGTGGATCGCTGCTGATGATTCCCATACAAGAGGGAATCATTGCTGCAAACTTCCCTCTAATGTGCCCATTACTTTATAATGATGCCAAGTGTTCAATTTCACAGTGGTGGCATGAATTTGTAATTACCACATATAGATTTCCCAGTGTCTCCTGATTGCAGAAGAAACATACTGTACTCACTACCGCCCCGGGTCCAATAACCAGATGTGGAATAGTCTCCAGCTTGCCAGCAGCATCCCTCCCAAATGAGCCTCAGCCGGCTCCGGTGGGAAGTGTTTTCCAGTTAGCTATCTTGCAGCGATCAATACTCCACCTCCTCCCATAATGTTCACAGAAACCCAAACTTCTAATGAGGGACTTTTGTAGCCATGTTCCCTGAGCCCTGTAATGTATTCGGTCAATATGAGAGGAGATCTGCTGGATGAACGCAAGACAGAGAGAGAGAGAGAGACGGAGCATGGCGCGTTCAATATTAGGCACTGACCGTCAGGCGGACCGGACCTGACCCAGATTTACCTCAAACTGTCTCACCAAACTATCTCTAAATTTCATCTTGCTTGATAAAAGGCTCTGGTTTTCTTAATCCACACTGAGGGATGAAGCACATTATGCCAGGCCCCAGTTTGTCAAATCCAGATTCGATTTTTGAAAAGGTTAATAGCTGCGCTTGCAAAAGACCAAGGCAAAATGTTTAGGATGAGGCCTTTCTGATCACAAATGGGCAAATATTTGTGGTACAAGTTTGGATGTCTCCTGATGACCTTTGTCAGAAAAGCGCTGATTAAACAGAAGGTAAAGTTGATGAGACAGCGTGGTTTTCAAGAGATGAAGGCCAAATCCATAAATCTCATTACTGCAAAACTTTCACCTGTATGCCTCTGACTGCCGGCAGAATGGAAGGCTCTGCATTTCAAGTCGTATTCATTTCTTTTGAAATAACACAAACCTACAGAGGTTATGTCATTGAATACAATAAGATAACAAGGTGGACAGCATGCAGATGGAAGCTAAATGCTAACATTGCTACGACTGCTAGTGTAATGTTTACCATGTGCTTAAATCAACGTGTTAGCATGATGAAATTCGGTATGTTTTTTGTTATGTAACTGCTTGCCAAGTAAAGAGAGTCCGACCTTATGATCCAGCTAAAGGAGAATCTGTCAGACGGGTTTCAAGACATTTCATTATAGACTGTAAATCCTGCTGTAGTAAATGCATAAAAGCATAGAAGGAAAATCTTGAGTCTTTGTGCCAGTGTGCCGAAGCTTTAGTCGTCTCAAGTATGATCACAACTAATTTCTCCTCTAATGAAATTTTATATATGTGTATATATATATATATATATATATATATATATATATATATATACCGACTACGAAACGGAGCGGTTGTCAGCCACCTCCTGTACATGGATGACATCAAGCTGTATGCCAAGAGTGAACGAGACATCGATTCACTGATACACACTACCAGGATATACAGCAATGACATTGGAATGTCATTCGGACTGGAGAAGTGTAGTCGGATGGTAACAAAGAGAGGGAAGGTAGTCAGAACTGAGGGGATTGAACTACCAGAAGGCAACATTGCAGACATAGAGGACAGTTACAAGTACCTGGGGATCCCGCAAGCGAATGGGAACCATGAAGAGGGCGCTAGGAAAGCTGCAACCACCAAGTACCTGCAGAGGGTCAGGCAAGTCCTGAGGAGTCAGCTGAACGGTAAGAACAAGATCCGGGCCATCAACACCCACGCCTGCCCGTGATCAGGTACCCTGCTGGGGTAATAGGCTGGCCAAGGGAGGAGATAGAAGCCACTGACATAAAGACAAGAAAGCTCCTTACCATGCATGGAGGGTTTCACCCCAAGTCCAGCACCCTGAGGCTGTACGCTAAGCGGAAGGAAGGGGCCGGGACTGGTGAGTGTCAGCACCACAGTCCAGGATGAGACAAGAAACATCCACGAATACATCACGAAGATGGCCCCAACTGACAGCGCACTCAGTGAATACCTCAGGCAGCAGAAACCCAAGAAAGAGGAGGAAGGCGAGGAACCATCATGGAAGGACAGGCCCCTGCATGGTATGTACCACCGGCAGATAGAGGAGGTGGCTGATATCCAGAAATCCTACCAGTGGCTGGACAAAGCTGGACTGAAAGACAGCACAGAGGCACTAATCATGGCAGCACAAGAACAAGCTCTGAGTACAAGATCCATAGAGGCTGGGGTCTATCACACCAGGCAAGACCCCAGGTGCAGGCTGTGTAAAGATGCCCCAGAGACAATCCAGCACATAACAGCAGGGTGCAAGATGCTAGCAGGCAAGGCATACATGGAACGCCATAACCAAGTGGCCGGCATAGTGTACAGGAACATCTGCGCCGAGTATAACCTGGAAGTCCCGAGGTCAAAATGGGAGATGCCCCAAGGGTGATGGAGAATGACCGAGCTAAGATCCTGTGGGACTTCCAGATGCAGACGGACAAAATGGTGGTGGCTAACCAACCGGACATAGTGGTGGTAGACAAACAGAAGAAGACGGCTGTAGTGATCGATGTAGCGGTTCGAATGACAGCAATATCAGGAAGAAGGAACACGAGAAGCTGGAGAAATACCAAGGGCTCAGAGAAGAGCTCGAGAGGATGTGGAGGGTGAAGGTGACGGTGGTCCCCGTGGTAATCGGAGCACTAGGTGCGGTGACTCCCAAGCTAGGCGAGTGGCTCCAGCAGATCCCGGGAACAACATCGGAGATCTCTGTCCAGAAGAGCGCAGTCCTGGGAACAGCTAAGATACTGCGCAGGACCCTCAAGCTCCCAGGCCTCTGGTAGAGGACCCGAGCTTGAAGGATAAACCGCCCGCAGGGGCGTGCTGGGTGTTACATATATATATATATATATATATATATATATATGCAAGAAATACTTACATTGCACTTTCTAAGAGCACTGCTTATTACTTGAACGACTGCATGATATCAGTCCCATCACTCTGACTCGACCACATTTTAGAGAGGATGTGCAGTTCCTGGGTCTCTTTGGGTCAGTTTCAGCTGTACTTGGTCCAAACTGGTGGACCAACCAATCAAACACTGCTATCCTTGGAGCTGAACCACTGCTAGTATCAGTGTTTTGAATCCCTTTAGGTATTTCCTTCGTTTTATGGCACTTTGGAGCATTTAGGATGAAAAAGTGGGCGGGAAAGCAAGGCTGTTACTACCTGCACCGCTAGTGTGTAGTCACGAAATTTGTCAGATTAATGGAAGCAAAAACCCACACCGTCATCAGCTAATAGAGATTAACTCACTGCACCTTAGAGAGTGTCCTTTTCCACTGAATAAATGAGGAATTAACAGCTCCTTCAGACAAGGTTCCCCGTTGTTGTAAATGTTAAGCTGAGTTTAATGCAGCCAGGTTGATACATTTTGCAGGTCTTAGCGCATTAAAAAGAGATTTAAATGAGCTTTGTTGATCAAGCAGCGGGAAGCCTTTGTTCTCCAGCCCATGATTTATTCAGAGACGGCGCGCTCGGACCGTCACTATTTTTTCTGTCATGTTGCGGCCGTGCTTTCGTCGGCGGGTTTCATTTGTGTTGAGAAATGCCATCTGGCTCAGGCAGCGAAAGCTCTGTCAGAGACAGAAGCAGGGAGTGGGGGGATAATGTGTGCGTACATGCAGCATGTATCTATTGACCTCAGGATGCTTGAAATGGACTCACGACAAATTAGAATGTTTCTAACTAAGCGTTCACCTCCTGGAAGCGGGAACACTGTCAAAGAAAATATACTGACTAGTCTGAAATTGAATCACAGAATCAGAATATAGCCTGTTGCGTGAGCTATAGTACAGCAGGCTGCTATTTTCACGCAGAGAAAATAGAACTTCTGTCTGAATGTTATGCCGAGTGTCAGATGCATATACAAAATAACTGCACAGATAGCCAAATAAGGTGGGAAGCGATGCTCTACAAGCAGCAATTGCAGTAGACTGAGCTGGAATTCGAGCCCTTTAAAGACTCCTTTGTGACACATAAACTGTACATCACTCTCCTGTCGGTCTTCGGCGCAATGAATGATGTAAGGTAGCTCCTTTTTCTTCCCGTCTGTGTTATTAGTCTTTGCTTGGCTGCCTGCCAGTGGTTCGTGTAAACCGCAGTTGTCCTTGCTGATGTACTTTGCTATTTGGTGTACAAACAAAAGTGACAAATACCCTCAAGTCCAAAAAGGGCCATTATCTACTGCTTCTCATGCGCCGCAGCATCCGTCTTTTTACGAGCACATTACGTGCGCTCACATGAAGCATGTTTGACTGAGGAATGATGAATGGCATCCGATACAAAATAGATGTGCTGAAATGTGGCAAGGACAAACAATACGGTGCCGGTTGGCGTTGTAAATTTGAATCGTTAACGACAGCCTGCGTTCACACGGCTTTACAATCCATCACACGTCCCCTGGGAGTCATTGATTATTAAAACTAGATTATTGGTATCGGAAGAGCGACGTACACTATATTACGCCTAAACACAAAGCATGAACCGGGACTGCGAAAGGGAACTGTAGTTGCGTAAGTCAACTCAGTAGTCTCATGCGCCGAGTTGGTGAACTGATCCTGGGTATGTGTCCAAAGACTGAAGACAGACTTTTGACGGACAGGCTACAGGTGTGCATGTGCAAATGAATTCTGGCATTTGCTTGCATTTCAATCTGTAAACAAAGAGCATAAATCACATTGATCAGTGAACCGCATTTGTCGTAGAGGGGATCAATCCATATGGAAACAGTGGTTTGAAAAATGTTTACGTTTTGGACACGTTTTTATGTCTAACAAGACAATATGCAATAATTTACTCATTAAAAGTGGCCACTTTCACATTTTACATATGCAGTCCATTGGCCAGTCCCACATATCCATGGACATTGGACCATTTACAAACAGTGCATATGCACAAATCCTGTGAGCAAAAACATGAATGCAGAAACATGAACACTAATAATAATAATGACGATAATAATAATTATTATTATTTATTTTTGGTCATTAGCTACAAATTTCCAAAACAACATAAGCAACAAAAAGCTCAGAATTAGAATTAAATAAATAGTAGCTTGACTCTAGATTTCAAGAAGATTTCTATGGAGATATTAGTGAAAGATGCTCATTGTTTTGTGGGCTAACTCTGGGGTACTGAATGTTACGAGTCATTGATTTTAAATAAAATTTTTAGTTTTTTGTCTTTGGTTGTTTTGTTTTTTATGAATTAGCATGTTGGCTTTATGCCAGATCTAACAGGACTTTTCAAAAAGTTCAACTTTTGTCTCATCAGTTCACAGAATATTTTCCCAAAAGTCATCAAGTCATATTTATGGCAAATGTAAGACGAGTCTCCTTGGAACTTTCCCACGGATGCCATTTTTGCCCGGTCACTTTCTTATTGTTCAGTCACGAACGCTGACCTTAACTGAGGCGAGTGAGCCTTGCAGTTCTTTAGATGTTGTTCTGGGTTCTTCGTGTGAGCTCTTGGATGAGTCATCGATGCGTTGTTAGAGTCATTTTGATAGGCCGGCCGCTCCTGAAAAGACTCACCACTGTTCCCGATTTTCTCCATTTGTGCATAATGGCTCTCAGTGTGGTACACTGGATTCCTAAAGCCTGAGAAATGTCTTTGTAACCCTTTGAGATTGATACACATCAGTGCATTTGTTTCCATCTGTTAGGGCCGTGTAGGTTTGGGTAGCTTTTGTCCAGAAAAATAAGACAGCAGGAAAGGGGGCAAATACTTTTTCACAGCACTGTGGTTTGATTAGCACCGCTTCCTCATGATGGTTCTGGGTTTGAATCTGCCGCTGAGGCGTTTGCACTGGTCTTCAGAAGTAGAAGTTAAAAACACCTGTTTTTAGGTTTCTTTCCAAGAATCTGAGATGACTGCTTTTCACCTTCATTTCTTAACCAAATCTCAATGTTGTTTCTACATCTAGCAAAGTCAAAGGAGTTTGCGAAGAAAAGCGTCTGGACTTCTTTGAGTTGCTTGAAGACGTTTCACCTGTCATCCGAGAAGCTTCTTCAGTTCTAAGGTCAAATGGCCGAGAGTCCCAGATTTAAACCCAGTGGGAGTATCCCCCCCAAAGAGGGACAAAGGACCCCCTGGCCCAGGATGTGTATAGTGGGCCATCTGACCTCAGGAATTCACATAACAAGGTGGGGCCAGGTTTCACAATGAGCTCACCCGAAACCCTGGCTGATTAGGTCCCACACCCGCTTTCACACCTTGGCTCATGTGATTAGAGGATCACCAGGGGTCCTTTGTCCCTCTTTGGGGGATACTCCCACTGGGTTTAAATCTGGGACTCTCGGCCATTTGACCTTAGAACTCAAGAAGCTTCTCGGATGACAGGTGAAACGTCTTCAAGCAACTTAAAGAAGTCCAGACGCTTTTCTTCACAAACTCCTTTGACTACGATGACCTGGATGACTGATGAGAACCTTCACAGACATACATCTAGCAAAGTCACCTTTAACATCTTTTCTTGAATATATAGAAAAAATGATAGATATCGTAAAAACATGTGATTTTGTATTGTAGAGGGAAAAGTCTTATTCTTCTTGGTTTTTATATTTCTTGGTACAAAGATCTAAATACCACGTCCTCCGGTCACATCGCTATATTTGGAAATACGTGTTCCTTTCACAGACCAAGTCAGGCATATGAGAACATCATCTTTCCCTTCGATCACCCCTCCTGTTTTTTTCTTGCTTTCCTCCTGAGTGATACCGTGTCTTCTGCCTCTCTGCACAGGTTAAGAGAAAGTTGAGACTGAGTTCAATCAATGCTCTGAATTACCAGACGAAGGACGATGGAGCGGCCCATTAGTATGACTGACCCACTTAGGATCTGGTCATAACAGCCAAATAAAGTGGGTTTCTAGCCAGCCTCAGAAAGCCATGTTTTCTGAATAAAACAAGTTTTTCTCATTACTGACCTGTCTGGCCAGAAGAAGACAGAGCGTATTGAGCACGAGCCATGGAAAAACTTAATATCAGCTGGATCAAATACCACTAGGGCGTCATACTAATATCATTACATCATGAATTTTCCAAGCCCTGTTTTCTGTTTTCATGTCGTATTAAAAACGGTCGGAACGAGCATTTAGATTGCGTAAAGCCACACACCTGAAAACTGAGAAAACCCCCTGAACATTTTGTCAGGATCTCAGTTCCTTGTTGTGTTTCACATGAAATCAGGCACTGACTGCCGGAGGAGGAGGAGGAACCTCGTGGGATTGCAGCAGAGGGGCCGTTATTAGACGTGACCTTTACATGATGAGTGTCAGAGGAAAAAACAAGCCAAGAGGGGTAGAACGGCCATTCTCAAAACAGCAGCAGGTTAAAGCGGCATTTCTTTTTTTATCCTGGCCACACTAAATCCATTTAGACCAAAAATATGAAGATAAACATTAGTAAATGAGGAGGCGGGGGGGGTTTGCTGTCCCTCAGCTGCTTTAAACAGTGACCTGCCAGGAACAGTTTGCTTGCTTTTACAGCTCAGGCACATTTTGAAAAGATCTTTGAGCATTTACAATATTCATCATCATTGCTGCTGCTCGAAAGTGTTCAACCACCAGCTCGAGCAGGAGTTTGTCTACCAGATGATAATTTTTAAAAACACTGTGGTGGAGCTCAAAATGGGCACAGGAAGCTTCTTCACTCACACCTACACTCACACATCCACTTGCTCCTATGATAATGTAATTATGACAAATGCAGTAAGATGAGAGGCAGTGAAGTGATGTAACCAGGTCAAGTAAAGTTGAGCTGCGCGCGTCACTAAGGCGACAAGTCGGTGCACGCTGAGACTGAAGTCTGATGATTCCCATCAAGCGTCTGATGGACACAGATGAGGGGGATTTAGTAAAGATGAACATGACTGACACAAATGAGCTGAAGATATATATCATTTTGAAAATGAATGCATTAACTGTTGACACGAGAGACACTTAAAGACTGGATTTTAAACACTGTAGGTTGTATGATGGCCCATCTAAGTGAGATATTAAAATGTTTACGTGGCTCTTTAAGCCTTGTTAAACATATGCAATAGCACACTTTCAACATAGTACCAGTTTTTCTGATTATTTTTAATAATTCCCATATTTCTACTTTGTAATGAGTGGAGGGGAAAAAAGTGGATGACAGCTGGAATCACACCCTATAGCTAATGAGTAACTCATGCTGAAGACATCTGCATCGGGGCATGTTTAGTGTGGACCAGAAGGCCGGGTGGGGGTGTAGCATTGGATTTTAGTCTGTGTGGATGGGGATCGCGATGCCTCATTAGGCTACAATCTCAGCAAAACAAAACCTCAGGCCACACTGAGGCTGCTCAGTCCTGGAGGATCATTGATATTCATCAATGAATTGATGCTAAAAGAGCTCATAAACAGGGTAACACATGTGCCGGCATGTGCACCGCATGAAAACGCCACACATTATGCGCAAACGATCCATAATGTTCTTTGTCAATCTACTGTTCCCGCACAGCAGCAATATGGTACGCTGTCTCTTATTAGCGAGGTTAATTATGTTATTTTCTTGCAAATGCCACTGATATTTACTATTACAGACATGGGATATTGTCAAATACAAATAAAATGGGACTTATAGTGTGGGAGGGGGTGGCCATACAGTTTTAATTCCAGCCTATATTGTTTGTATTAGTGTGGAGCAGTTCTTACCTTTGGGGTATGTTCCGTGAAACCAGTCCTTGTAAGCCATTCAATGAGAAAGTCTACTCATTCGCATGCAAATGTTATGGGTTAATATTTGTTCCTCTGATTTGCAATAACCCAAAGTCCACCTCCTCTAATAAGCACAATGAATAATGCACAATGCTTATACAATGTTTAGAAATGCATATCTTTGGAGATGAAAATCCCAGCCAACCTTGGGTGAGTTAATGGGATAAGACTATTCTCCCTGGAGGATGTAAAAGAGGCTCAGCAAAGTCCAGTAAACACTTGAGCTTCTCTAATGTGAGAGCTGTTGCTCAGTGCCAGAGCTTAAAAACTGACAATGTAGTATGCTTGTAGCAGCATATTTAGGGATTAGAACTGAGTCGATCCTTTTTTGTGTGTGTATTTGTTTGTTAACTCTGCTGCTAATTGCAAAAAAAAGGACATCCCATACATCACCTGTCAGTCAAACAGAGTGAGTGGCTCATGCTTTGTCAGTTTGTGTTAGGGTTCTTCAGGTTTCTCTTATTTCTCTATCCTCTCTCAGCCATGCTGTTTATCACCATTTGTCCTGCCAAGCTCTGTTTTTGTTTATTCTAAGCAAACTGTGGCTGCTAGTTAAAGACATATAAAATGCATGTCGCTGTGAGCCAAGCTGTGAAGTGCTTTAAAAGTGGATTGAAGAAATCAGTTCTGGCAGGAAGGTGCCTTGTGTATGAGAGGGTTTTTTTTTTTGTTTTTTTTTTATTTATTTAGGACAGTGCATGTTAATGAACATAAATGTAAAAAAAAAATTACATGAATGTAAACATGCCAGATTATAGCCAAAGGCTAATTTCCATCTGTTGTCCTTAAACATAAAAAAAATAGACAGGTTAAAGCGGGGATAAAGAGATTCTGTGGATAAATATTCTGAATAACAGAAAATTAAATTGAATTAAATTAGATTAAAACTGTTTTGTTTGTTTTTTTTAAAAAGGTAGTATGAGCATAGCTGTATGGGAGCAATGGAAGGGGAACGAGAATAGAGCCTTGAGGTACTCCAAACAGAAAGAAGAAAATAACTATACAGAATTTGCTGGTCTTTGGATAAAATAATCATACCTTTAGAAGGTTTTTTTTAACACCAAAACTTTTGTCTGTCACTCAGCATATGATATACACACACATTTGTGTCACATACTGTAATCAGGTCAAGGAGTGCTAGAACCAAACCCATGCAGGCATCAGAGAGTCATTTATCAGCTGCAGGACTAGTACAGAGTTTATATATGCTCATATCACAGAGTAAATTTAGGCAGACAAAATAATACTAATCATAATAATAATAACAATAAACATACATGTCCTCCATTGTATTTCCAACACTTCCTGCAAGCTTTCACTGCAGAGTTAATCTGGGCCTTGAGACGCCTCACAGTTACATAAACCACTGCCTCTTATCTTACAGCATTCGTCTTAATTACATTATTAGAGTTTGCGTGTGTGTGTAGGTGTGTATAAAAAAGAGTTGAAGAAGCTTCCTGTGGTCATTTGATTCCCAGTACAATGTGTTCTAATTACTGCCTGGTAGGCAAGCGTCTGTCGGTGCTGATGTGGGGAAATGAACATTGTGAATTCTCATTCAAAGATATTTTCAGATACTAAAACTGAGTTAATTCAGTGTGCTTTGGTTTCAGTAAGCAAACAATTCCTGGTACTTCCTGCCATTAAATTTACGAGGATTTTTACATTTTCACATTAGAGATTTCAAACTTGCAAACAAAATCTATAATCTATAAAATCTATAATGGAATAGCAGACCAGAGCTAGCTTGTTCCCTATAAAGCACTTGTTCATATTTGTATACCACTGTCAACAAATCAAGTTGCAGTTTATCTCCATCTCTATCCACACTTTTATAATGTATATTTATGCAGTCATAATGTAATGCATAACCTCACAATCTTTTAATTCAGGTGTTTTTAAAATCTTGTTGCTACAGTTGTGTAAAATCAAGCACCTGGCAATACAGTCTGCCTTTACAAACATTTATAAAAGAATGAAATTTTACTGCTGTTGGTTTCAAAGAATTTGAATTCTTTTTTGAGAATTTCACTTGAGTCACTTACTGGGCACTCAAACAAATACTTTGACTCAGTTTACTTCAAAAAGTAATGTCAAGTGGTTGCAATTCAGTTCAGTTCAACTTTAATTATACAGCGCCAAATCACAACAGTCTCCTCAAGGTGCTTTATATTGTAACGTCGACCCTACACCCTCACACATACAGAGAAAAACCCAACAATCATGTGACCCCCTATGAGCAAGCACTTTGGCGACAGTGGGAAGGAAAAACTCCCTTTTAACAGGAAGAAACCTCCAGCAGAACCAGGCTCAGGGAGGGGCAGCCATCTGCTGTGACTGGTTGGGGTGAGAGAAGGAAAACAGAACAGAACACATGCTGTGGAAAGTAGTTGTGTTGCACCCAACTGTGTAAGGTAAGTCCTGAGAAATTCAATACGTTTTACTCTAAAATGTAATGAGTTTACGATTCTTAGGAGTTTCTTAACACTGTTGTGTGGAACCACAAGTAAATTCTCGCAAGATTTTTTTTTTTTTTTTTGTTACTAACTGGCTGAATTTGAGTCTGGTACTATAACAGTTCACTCTTACATATTCCACGATCAGTGATACTTTAGGAACCAAAGCTTCTCAGTCACAGAGTGGCTGACCACATAAAGTTACAGAGTCGCCAAGTGCTGGAACACATATTCCATAAACGTCACCAATGCTGTGCTAACTTTCACAAAAACTGTGCATCGGGAGCTTCAAGACTGCTTAAAGGTGTTTCCATGGAGGCAGTAATAGCAGAAATCCTGTTTTGTGACATGGGTGTTATCATGATCTTGGACTTGAGTCCAAGGGAAAAGTTACGCAAAATTTCATGCAACATATATATGGTCGAACAGCCTAATCCTAACAGAAAAGCACTTGACGAGATGTCAGTATTGTGGAGGCTTCCCAGTATTTGATTGTAAGGACATATTAACTAGATTAAGATTAAAACACCAGTAGCGATAAATATCAATAATCAGTCTGTCAGAATAGAAACACAGATTTGTGTTTCGTGTTAACAAGTGTTGCTTTTTGCAGATTAATTTTAAACACAAAGAAAACACAAAGCCCCGTGCTTGTACTGCAGCTTGCTGTTAATTTCACATCTTTAATCATTGCCACTATGTTTGCACTTTTTTAAATGCAAAAAGGTGAAAGCAGGTTGGATCTAGCATAGATTTTGAAACACATTTAAACCCACAGAATATAAGAAAAAAATTACCTTTACAATCTCTTTATAAAACGTTTAAGCGAAGAGGAATTTACAGACTCTGTTTTTTAATATAGACTACTTTTTTTTAGTTTATAGTTTTGTAGCACCAGTTTTATAGCTTAATATTCCTTGTTTCATATAGCAAGGCATATTAAAATGACACAGGTTTGAAAATGCTTAGAAATGCCTTTAAAAATTAAACTGAATTACACAAACAGCCTTATGTTGGATACATTTGTATCATTTTAAGCCGGCACAGCTACAGCGCAGTATGAAAGGTTGAACTAAGGCTTCTAATAACTCCCTCCATCACCCTCACCCTGATCCGCTGAGCCCGGCTTCACTATCTCTGTTTGCGAGAGGTGTTTTCATCAGACCACCACATGTTTACATCACTTATACATCTCTCAGCCAGGCAGAGCTGAAGAGAGTTTGGCCCGAGCTCAGACACACCACCTCCTCCCTTCAACACATACATTCCCTCCCACAAAGAACACATTCCACACTCCTCTTGTCGAAAGGATACCCATCTGCCCCTGAGCCAAATTCCAGCCATGTTTTCTGGGAACGTAGCGCTCGGCTTTTGTGTGCCTCCCCTGAGAAGACCTAGGCCTCCCCTCACCAGGGCCAAAAACGCTACAAATTATTGAGGGAGCAGACAGTGAAGTCTTTCTTTTAACCCCTGACAGGTACCGCTGGGCTATTATCAAGATGTTAATAGAAGAGACAGAGCTGTGTGACACAGCAGGGATTGCGAGGGTTTCAGGGGTGCACATCTTCATGAGCGGGCCTTGTTACATCAGCTATGTTTTGACATCACGTATTGTTGAATATTCATTAAGAGCCGCAATCACTTTGGATCAAAATCGTTTCAAAACCAAACAAAAAACACACAGAGGTGATTCTGACACAAGAAATTCCTCTGTGCATTATGTCGGGGATATACAAGTCCAAAATGAGGCGCGGAGGGGGGGACTTAGCAGAGGGGACGCGTATGAGATACTACATTCCTCACAGCTCTATCAGGCAGACATGAGACGATGTCAGAGAGGCGGCCCGAGGCTGCTCTGGTACAGTTCACTCTTATCTCCACAGATGAACCCTACTGGCTCTGACCTGGCAACCATCAGGCAGCTCCAACACAAAGCACACAGCCTCTAATGACAGAAGTGCAGATCAGTGGTAGGAGCACTCACATGGTGCCACTACACATTAGGCGGCTTTCTGTGTGGCAACAGGAAGCAGTCGCTCAAATTTATGTCCATAAAACCACAGACCATTTTAACGTCTTCTAGCATGAATGATCTTGTACTTGTGTGTATGAGTGTGTGTGTGTGGATCGCATGCTCATTGTGCGGCAAGTTGCACTGGATGCTTCTCTTCACTTGAACAGAGAAACAGAAAAAATTTAGTTTTAGCAGACTTAACTGCTGCTCTGAAAACAAATAGATTAGAAAGGTTAACGTGGTTGCTGACATGCAGTTTTTATGTCTTGTGCACCAGCGGTCCCCAACCTTTTTTGCGCCACGAACCGGTTTATGTCCGACAATATTTTCACGGACTGGCCTTTAAAGTGTTGCGGATAAATACAACAAAATAAAACCAGTACTGGTACCAAAAAAAGAATATTTATTCATAACACACGGGAAAAGACCCAGGGAAACCGAGTTAACGATAAAAAGGATAAAAAAAATAACAATAAGAACCCTGAAAACCACAAATTTGACACCCGAGCCTCAACTCTGGCAGCCCAGTACCAAATGACTCACGGACCAGTCCGTGGCCCGGGGGGTTGGGGACGGCTGTTGTACACAAATGAAATTAAAGTCCTTTCAAAATAAGTGCCCAGATGAATCCCTGGAAGCTTTTCAAAATCGCATTGCTGCAGAACTTGCTTTTAAAATGTAGCTTAATGTTTTTTTTCTTTCATAGTCACTGGTCAAACATAAAAAAGGAGTGTCTTCTTTACACTCCTGTACTTACTTACAATGTAAGGTGGCTAAATGGTGTTTGTTTTTCCGCACAATTACCAGTAAATTGTGCAGTATTTCAAATTACTTACAGTATAATTTGTGTCTCCTTCCCTTGCCCAGAATTTAGGCATTACTTACATTTACTTACAAAGTAATAATGCGTTCTTTTGTGGAAAAACATGAAATTATGCACTACCTAAAATTACTAATAAGTTCATTTAATTACAGGGGACAATGTAGCGGTCATATTAAAACTGTTACCTGTGATTTACCCAAACTAGCAAACAGGCTTCATGCAGTCAAGAAGTTCAAGCAAATGCAGTAAAATAAATTAAATTATAAAATATTTGTCAGAAAAGAACTTTTTGTGAATATACTTTGGACTTCTTATGTGCATCTTCCACCACTTGCTCATGTGCCATTAAGCAGCTATATTGTAGAGCTTGTTTTCAGCCACGTCTGTCATCAAATCTGATTTGATGCAAGCATCGCAGCATGTCAGCTCCTGTTGTACGTTAAAGGAAAAGAGGTGATGAAATCATTTCCTGTCATCAGCCCCAATGTTTGGTTTCCTGGCAACGCAAGAGTGGCATCGGCGAGGACAACATCCGAGAGTGGCTTTGATCCTTGAACCCTGCTTCCTAATAAACCTCATCACACACTGTAGATGAAATGTTAGATTAAGTCCTTACTCATAATGAAACTGTGCTTTCAAGCCAGACGCTCCTATTGACTGATATAATGAAACATTCTGTCTGTCATGGAAGTCTCAGAGAAATCAATCAGTCCCGAAGCTCATTAATCCCGAATATTTGACATCGGTCGGCTTTTGCGATCGCATTTGCATCAACAGATGCGCACAGCATCTTTACTTAAGTTTCAAATTATTGAAAAAGAAAAAAACTACGCTGAGCAAGAGCTCACTGATACACAAGCCTTCCATGATCCAGTGTTTGTTCAGTGACAAGACTCTCCACATCCATGGAAAGTCTAAGAGAGTGAATCCATACTCGGTGTATCAATATTCTCTATCTAGACCCAGTAAAAACATTGTATAGGATCAATGTTCAGCCCCGAGCCCTGAGTTGTTCTATTAACAGTTTCACACAGTCATTTAAATCAGTGGGAAGAGATCGATTCAGAGTCATCCAGTGGTTGGTTTTTATGACGGGAATATAAGTATGGATAAGACAGCAACAGTGCATTGAGTGATTCCTTTGTTGTTACTGCAAAAGTGCGTTTGAAGACACCATACGTGGAATCAAAAAGCACATGAGTAAAATTATAGAAAAAGAACCATTAAAAAGTCATGATTCTTTCTTTTTTTCTTTTTATGCAGGTTTTGTGGGATTATAAAAATCTCTTTTTTAAGTGTAAATAAAAAATGTCGTATTCAATGCCAAAAAAACTAGCACCAAGCACTTTCTTCAGATGTATTTTATCAGGATGAAAAGCCCCTAAAACAACACTGACAACCAGAAAGCATTAACTGGATTCACTGAAACTTAAAATAATTACATTATTTTACCATAGTGCTCTTTAATGTTAAGATGCAGGCCCTCGTGGATCAGGCATGAGAGCTGCACTAGATGCCTTGATAGGATTTCAAGGGTTGTTTATTAAAGGGTGGATGCTGCCTATTTTACTGGAGTATCTTATCTTTGTTTCTGCTTTTCTTGAACTCTTCTTTTTAAAGGTAAATCCTGGCTGAATACACCCATTAAAAATCCCCCTAGTTCTTAATACTGGGCAGGTCCTTTTTGGGATGCCAAAACAGCTGTGACTCCTCAGGGGAGCGGGGAGTGTCCTTTGGTTTCTGACATCAGGGCGACGGCAGGAGATCCTTTGGGTTCTGGGAGTTGAAGGGTGGGACTCAATTAACTGGGGTTGTTCCAGGACATTCCATGTATGCTGTGTTGGAATGAGATCTGGGAAGCTGTTTTTGTAGATGGTCACGTCTACTTAGCATCAACACAAATGCCTTAATAAGATCTTGAGTGATGGTGGTATAGTGGTTAGCATAACTGCCTTCCAAGCCTTGGGTTCAAATCCCGGCCATCGCAGTATAGCATCTTTTGCAGAATTTCCCGGAGGAACCCACCCGAGGGATTAATAAAGTTTTATCTAATCTAATATCTAAGATGACATGCTGAGAATTAACCTGTCACTGTATAGCTAGTAGAGCTATACAGTAAGGTGGGAAATGACCACACTCATTTACTCAATTGACGTAGCTAAGCAGGCAAGCTGGAGGTACTTGCGCATCACTATTTGCGCTTTAGGTTAGATAGCACATTGCCTGTTGACGCCCAAACCAAATACAGGCATACACTGATCAGTCATACCATTATGAACACTGATGAAGGTGAAGTAAATAACACTGATTATCTCGTCATCATGGCACCTGTTAGTGGGTGGGACACATTAGGGAGCATTTTGGCTTCAGAGTTGATTTGTTAGAAGCAGGAAAAATGAGTAAGGATTTGAATGAGTTAGACACAGGCAAACTGTGATGTAGGGGTCAGTATCTATCAAAAGTTACTGCTGGTTCTGACAAAGTGTCACCCTGACTGGTGTGCATAGCCTCAGGCCACTCAGGGTGCCCGTGCTGACGCCCGTCCACTGCTCAAATTGCCAACAATGGTCACACGACCATCAGAACCGGCAGAACCGGACCACAGAGCAATGGAAGAAGGTGGCCTGGTCCGATGAATCATGTTTTCTTTTATATTGCGTGGATGGTCTTGTGTATGTGCATTGCTTACCTGGGGAACACCTGGCACCAAGGTGCACCATGGGAAGAAGGTGAGCCAGTGGAGGCAATGTGATTCTTTAGGCAATGTTCTACTGGGAAACCTTGGGTCCATGTGGATGTTAGTTTTACATGAACCACTTAACTAAGTAATGTTGCCAGAAAAGTATTCCCTGATGGCTATGGTCTTGTTGAGCAGGACAATGCATCCTATCACAAAGCAAAAATGCTTCAGGAATAGTTTGAGGAGCAAAACAACAAGTTTGAGGTACTGGCCTCCAAATTCCCCAGATCTCGATCCAATTGAGCGTTTGTGGGATGTGCTGGACAAACAAGTCTCATCCATGGAGAATCCACCTCACAACATAGGACTTTAAGGATCTATTGCTAACATCTTGGCGCAGATACCACAGCACACCCTCAGGGGTCTAGTGGAGTCCATGCCTCGATGGGTCAGGGCTGTTTTGGCAGCAAAAGGTCATGATGATCGGTGTAGGTAGCAAGCTGCCAGGGGAACAGTGACTGAAAAAACAAATGACTTGCTGAGGAGCTGGTGGAGTGACTAATGCTCCTACACTACAGAGTTGTCTACAAAGATCACTTAAGATGAACACTAATGCTACCTTATATGTATTTGCTGTTTGAATCAGCAACTTTTTCTAACTTGTTTTAGATCCCAGTGTAGGGGTTCCACTACTGCTTTAACTGGTTAACCACAGAAATGAATGAAACTGATTGTCAGCGAGCAAGATTTTATGACTTTGTTACAGTCAGCATTAAAAGGGTTAGAGAAAGAGACGTTGAGTGTTTTGAGTGTATCCTCATTGTAAGAAAAAGAGAAACTAGGCCACACATGATGCAGGATGACCTGACTCATTGCAAAGCTTACTGTATGAGCCTGATGATAGTACAGGAAGCAGGCTGAGCACAGAATAACTAGAGAGTCTAAAACAATGGACTTCCACTCAGTGAAAAACAGAAGCAACTGTTCCTTGTGACTTCAGCTTCTGTTTGTTCCTCCATCATTCCTTGTGAGCGGTAATTGCACAGTGAAACATCCTGTTTTGTGTTACCTAACTCAATAGAGTTGCTGCCGCAATAAACAATAAGAATATTTCCTAAGCTGTGTAATGGCAAGAAACGCAAGGAAATGGGTTGTGACAGAAGAATGTGGCAATTGAAGTTAATGTAGCCTAACATCTTTTATACTCATTGTAGAACATTCATATTTTTTTATCCTAAATAAGAGGTCAAGCTGAGACACTGCCTTGTTTATCCTGCAGTAGAGATGACAACCCCCCCAAAGGACGTTATGGATGAATTGATAAGATTCCAACAGAGGGGAGGAAAAGGTGTGATTTATGCCAGGAACCTGCTCACAGGGTGGACTGGGTCAGGGAGAAAACAGTGGCCAAGGTTGTGTGTGCGAGACCAGATTAAGTGTCCAGACACAACCTGTCACTGAAAATACAGCCTCAACTGTGGGAGCCGGGAACAACGCCAGAAAGCAAATGGCAAGCCGACAGCTTTTTTCCAACACACATAAAAGGCACAAAATCTCTGCACGAAAACAAGAAAAATGCATGCAAAAGGATTCGATTCGGGAGGAGGGTGAGCGTTTCTGACAACAGGAAGTGACGTAAAGCTGCAGGTGTTGCTTCCTGCTGTGGAGATCTGAGTGTGGAGAAGGAGTCTGGGAGGTTTAAGCAGAGAGGGGTTGGGGGGTGGAGGCTGGTTTGGGATTTGGCCTAGCAGATGGTGTTTCTCTAACTGAGGAGGGAAGTGGAGCTCAGTGAAGATATGAGGAGAATGGTAAAGAGCGCAGACAGAGGAGGAAGGATGTGAGTCGGTCCCGAGGGGAGGATGAGGTAGTGGGGTTATCCACCGGCTGGGTTGGGCGTGCACAGCCTGGAACCATATGAGGTGATCGGGGAGGGTCAGAGGGCATCTCTGCAAGCAACTGTGGGAGACTGAGACGCTCAAGTAAGGCAGAGACATCGCCCAAGGATATATGATGTTACTTTGGTAAGTTTTTGATAGTTTGAGGAAAAAAATGCATGTGTTATGTATGATTTTAACAACACATTTATTTACCTCTCTCCACATGAACTTAGATAAGGGTGTTGTTACACCAAAATAACTTTTGATGGACAGCTGATCTCTGGTTAAGACTTCCTGATCCATGAACTGATGATCATTTACAAATGCAGTTAAAAGCTAATAAAGACTGCTTTCTTGCATTTGCAAAATGAGAAACATCCTGTCTCAGAGAGATGTTCATGCATTTATGACTTCTGGACTGGACAACTGTCACTGTTAAAGTCAGAATCAAATTTAAAATCCCTTTCCTCACATACACAATTTGAATAATCAGGCCTCATCTTATCTTAAATACCACACAGTACCATATCATCCCAATGGAGCACTTCACTATCTGCTGGCTGACTTTCCTTGGATGGGAGGAAACCTTCAGCTTTCAGGCCTCTTTTCTGTGGAACCAGCTCCCAGTTTGGATTCAGAAGACAAACATTATCTCTACTTTTAAGGTCAGGCTTAAAATTTTCCTTTTTGATAAAACTTATAGTTGCAGCTGGATCAGGTGACCCTGAACCCTCCCTTAGTTACTCTACAATAGCCCAAGAAGATCGGGCTTCCCATGATGCACTTCACTCACCCCTTTTCACTTACTATGTGATTATACACGACTCTGCATTTAATCATTATTAATAATCTCTGGCTCACATTGCATCTTTTGTACTGTCTCCCTGCCTTCACCTCCAATCGGCCGACTTCCCTGAACCCGGCTCTGCTGGAGGTTTTTTACTGTTAAAAGTGAGTTTTTTCTTCCCACTTTCACCAAGTGCTTGCTCATAGGAGGTCATCAGCAAACAGAATGCTTCTTTTGCTCACAACATCCTGTACAAGCATGAATGTTCAATAACATTTTTTAAAGTCTGAAATACAGAATCTTTAAGCACATATTGGTTTATAAAAATTAGCTTCAGACTGCTTATGAAGATGTCATAAAAGTCAATATGTCTCTGTTTGTCTATGGTTTCTATATCAGTTCAGTTCAGTTTCAGTTTTATTTGTCATATGCAAGTTAGCACAGGGTCAACATTGCAATGAAATGTATTTGACGAGCAGCAGACAGTAACTCAGCAGTATGCCTGACAAAATAGTAAGAGCAAAATGTTTATAAAATATAGTAAAAAGAAAAAAGTTCACAGGATATATTTACACACTTTTGAATAGATAAAGGAAATCTTAAATAGGAATGTAACCGTTGACATGTAATTGGGGGGGGGGGCAAATGGGATATTGCACATGAGATAAATCAGCCACAATAATATAAAATATATTATGAAATCAACTTCTTCACAATATAGTGAGCTACGCTACAGAGAGTTAGAAATGTAAATGAAATTTTAACTGAAGAGCCAGTTTTCCACTGGCTCTCTAATCTGTACAAGAGAAAACAAAGTGTAAAGCAACAATTCATTTCACAGCTGGTCATGCTGTTGTTTTTCCTGACCAGAAGCAGTCATTTCCTGCAGTCTCTGCTTTCCTTGGACAAAAGAAGTAGACAGGTAGCATAGACCCACATCATGATGCTTGATATTTTTTTTAAAAAGTACATACATTTCACATATTTAATTTGCCACTTGATGTTTTTTGGACTGCAGGTGTTTATGCTAGGCTAGGCTAGGTAGCTAGCAGTAGCCTCAGAATGTCATCAAGCTTCACATCTAACTTTTTGGCAAGAAAACAAACAACTATATTTCCCAGAATATTCCGAGAAAATATTCCCTAAAAAATATCCAAGCTGCTTTTCCTGTAATTTGCATAGTTACCTGACAATCCTCTTTTTTTCCTTCTTTTTTTTCGAGGAATAGCTGAAAAGTGTAATCAGCTTTGTGTCGAACAAAAAGCAGGTGTGTGTGAAGCTAGCTGTATGGGGAAGGAGCTTAGAAGAGAGAAGCGGAGGGGGTGGCAGACGAGGGGAATAGGAAGCAAGGGGGTTTGCTTTTTACATCCATTTCACCCCCACCCCCCCAAAAAATAACAAAAAGAAAAAAAACCCGAAGCATAAATCCCAGAAATAGATTTAGGCTCAAAGTGGCAGACTCCAAGCTGTTTCTCTTTGCCATACGGCAGCTGTCTTCAAACGTCTGGGATGACACAGCAAGCATCCTGTTTATTGACTACCAGCAGGAAACACTTTCAATGCTAACAATGTGCGCTACTTACAAGTCTCCTTGCTGCTGCTGCTGCTGCTGCTTATATTTTAACCTCATCCCCTCTCCCAAAAAAAGGTGGTGGGGGGGATGTTAACTTGAAAATGAAGCATCCAGGGAAAGCAGTGCATCAATATTCATTCATGCAGAACATGCATTGTCAAGTAGAAATAGAGACGGCGATGAGTGCTGCATTTATTTGTCATTTACCTCCTGGTATGCTAATATAATGAGGTCTGCACACCAAATAAGCAAAAGTCTGTATGAATACCAAATCTGTGTATGTTTCCAAATGCAACTGGCACACAGATATAAATACTATCTTTATGGTTTCCCCCCTCCCTCCAGAGAATACTTAGTGATAATAGTGAGCTACATTTTCCTTTGAGGCAGCAAAGAGAAAATTATATTATTCCATCAACATAAGGTTATTGCATTATGTGTTCCTTATGTACTTCAATAAGCAATAAATCTTAACGCAGGCCACCAGGAACGCCGCACATAGGTAGCGCACATGTTTGTTTTATTGATGACGGCTGTGACGCGATCTGACAGTGAAGCCCGGTTGTTAAGGGAGCAGATGAGCGTCTCGAACCAGGGACCGTGCAAAATGATTAGCGGGTCAGAAAAGGAGGACGGTTAGGTAGATTTTATTTTTGCTAGAGGGAGGCAAAAATATTATTATCTTTTTTTTTTATTTTCCAAGAGCAGGAGGTCTTTCAATTTGTTTCTCACTTTTATTACAGGCTTTTATTGGGAGATTTTTTTTCTATCTAAGAATATTCAAAAAATGGCTACTATTATCAGAGTGAGCTGATAATACAGATGCAATCTTACTGTTTTGGGTGGGGTGATTACCCTAACAATATAATTAAAACCTCTGTATTCAAAATAAGTATTAAAATTAATTTATATTTTTGGATTTTTCTTTCTATTCAAATCAAGACGGTGTACCAAAGACAGTAAGGAGATTCAGACTCTCTTTGCTTAATAGTAATTTTCACACATTGCCCAAAAGTTGAGGAACACTAAGTGATGATTTATCTCCTCTGAGTGGATGTAATTAGGAAATTTTGATCAGTTTTTGCTGCTCGAGCAGCGAGGAAAATTTGAGTAAACTGCATGAAAACGGATAATGGGAAAAACAGAGTTGCCATTTTCCACAGTCTGAAAAACAGAGCCTTGTCAGATCAGAGCCTTTTTAATGATTCCCCAGCTCACTGCTAGCACAGAGGCTCGTACATCGCCTCTAGAATTTTAACGTGTGTATGAAACAGCGTGGATATACTGTTTCACTGACACGGGTTAGCACCGCTTTCTCAAAACCCTGTTTACTGGAGATGGGCTGAGTCAGGTCTCAAGGGGTTACACCGGGACTCTGGATATCTGCGTCATCTCAACCATAATGGAGCCTTTAACTTGAGCTACAGCAGGGTGGAAGCAAATGCTGCGTGGATGCTGACCCACGGGTGGAGGTCTGTGAATTAAAGGGGGAAAAAACAGTGTCATGACACAGGAAGTAACAGGAAGTTTAAAGTTTTTGTTTGGAGAGAGAAAGTGTCTGAATATCATCTGCACTCACCCCTGATGACGTTTCTTTTCAGGTTGTTAATGTCTCTTTTAGTTTTGTCCTTGTTTTTGTCACAAATTCATAAAAAGCGAGGAAGAAAAGCGCCGAAGAGCACGAACGCTGTGGCTCTAATTAATGGATGTGTTTGCACTGCTGCTTCTGTGCAGGAAGAATCAGCGAGCCACCCCCACCTCACTGTGAGTGACATTGTTTATGTTTCACTTATCTCTGGCAGATGTTAGCTGAGTGAAATTGAATTCCTGGCAATGAGGGAGAGAGATCACGACGAGCATCCTTTTTTTATGTGTGGGGACAGGATTTCTCCTGGCCGGCCTTGATCCTTCGATTGCCCTGCGAGGCTGGCGTTGGGTAATGACAAAGGTCGAGGGTGAAACAGGTTTTTCCTGTGTCACTGGAGGCTGCTGGGGGGGGCAAGGAACCACTGCCAGCCTGTTGACTCGGATAACAACATCTCGAGCTGGCAGAGCAGCAGCGAACGCAAGAAGAAGACAAATTAGTGTATATATGAGCGGTAATACAAATCAGCTGCCTAATTCTTTTATGAAGCGGTAACAGCACCAGTGAATTTACTGTTTTCAGCTGCTCCACGCTGTATCTCAGTTTGAGTAAAACACATCACACCGGGTTTATAGTTCTACATATTTCTCCTATTTTTTTCTTTCTTTCTCTCTTTTTTTCCTCCGTATTATCAGGCTGGACTTGTAAATCTTCGTGAAAGATAAACCCTGCAGTGATAAAATGTAGTCAGTCATCTTTATTGGATTTCTGAGACTGGTGTGAGGACTGCGAGATGAAATCGCTGCTTGCAAAATAAAAACACGGCCGAGGCCCCTGAGTGAAAGGCTTTGCTCACGTGCTGAATAGCGCGCATTTATCTCGCTGCTCCGAGCTGCTGTTTTCTGCTGCAGTCGAAGCATTTCCCCAGAAATTGTTGGTTGGATGATGCAGCATCACTTTACTGTAAAACTAATAGAGAGTGTGGGAGAGAGAGAGAAAAATAAAGAGAGAGCAATTTCATGTCATTTGCTGAGAGGCCAGTCTCATGTGTAGGCGCTCTGTTTCCTCTTGTTTATCCCGAGCTGTTTCTCAACCCAGGATAACAACCCTGAACAAACATGACTATCAGCTGATATTGCAGAGGTCTCCACAAGCATGAGCAGATGACACTCATTACCAGCGCAGGTCAGGAAGATACGGCGGCGGCAGTTTCACAACAACACCTCTCTGGCTTCGTTATGCTTGATTGAAATAACAATTTGCTCTCTCTCCCCACCCCCTCCTCCACCCCAGAGAAAGTTGGAATCCAGGCAAAGCGTAAACAAACAATGAAAAATGACAATAACAACGGCGACCGGAGGGGATGGAAATGAGAACGTGCACGAGGCAGCAAACAATATGCGGCAAACTGAAGATGCAAAACATTCACAGCTCTACCGCTGCTAATTTCCTGTGGTGTCCTCCAGTTTTTTATTCCTCTAATAACGCACGTCAATATTACACTCGCTGTTGTACAATATTCCTTTGAATGATGATGTAACAGCGAGCGAAATAACTCCAGGGGCTCTGCCGGGACAGATGTTTACAGTGGTTGACTCGGTGCTGTTAATATACCGCACGTCTCGTACTGACTCCCATGTGCTTTATATGAAAAATCGATGGGAAACTACATTAAAAATCAATCCTCAATAAGCTGGTCATCTGCTGAACTGGCCAAGACTCGGGCTTGTGCGAATAACTGACTTGAAAGGTCAGTGAGACCAACACTGTATACCTGATAGCGTGCATGTCTAAGTGACTGTAAGGCATTGCTTATGTAAAGCATATACCACTTTGCCCTCTCGCTCATATTTTTGTTGATTTGCCTGACATCAGGGTAAAAGTACTCACCTTACCCATTGTTCTGTGTAATTGGTCTATGAGACTGATGCTGCAGTGTGTAGTCTGGTCACGTACAGTGCTGAACATAACGAATAATTCTATAGAGTGCATGTGTTTCTATTGTCCAGAGACCACAGGAAACAGGAAACAAATGCTTGGATTTGTCTGTTGTATGTGCTTCTGCTGAGGTGAGTAGAACGACTGTTTGCCATGTGGTGGTAATGTGGTCATACTTTATTTGTTAGAAGTGCAGCTTCTTACGGTACAGTAAGTAAAACTGTCCATTTATAACTTGCTTAAATCTGTAAAATAAAAAGTTTCTTGTCATGTTTTTTGTGCTACATCACAACATCTTGTTATTATTCAACTTTGCACTTTACTGAGATCCCTCTTGAACCTCTGGCGACAATTTTTCGCCTTAATGTAACAGTTCAAAAATGGACCTTTTAAAAAAGTTTCAGAATTGGGTTTAACAGGGTTAGAGCCACTCAACGATCTATCGATCTGACATTTGCACCTGTATCTTTGGCTCTTGGGAGGAAACCAGTGCACTTGGAGAAGACATTGTGGAACGCTTCAGACCCCGGATAAGTCCGACCTCTGTAGGGGTGTCCAAATTTATAGGCTGCATCCTCCTGAGGCCGCATTTGTAGGTCGATTACGCCACAGCGAAGCGACGAAGGCTGTCCAGATTCGAAGACTCCTCCAAATGCAGTCAACAAATGCGTCCTCCTTTTCCACAAATTTGAAGGATGGGTCGGGTGTATCCTTCGTGGCCCACCATATCCCAGAATTCATAGCGCGGCCCAGCCAATTCCAGTTTCCAACAATGGCGACAGCTACTTAGTTTTAATATTACTCTTATTACTCATTCTGGGTCACAAAATAAACTTTTAAGATATTTTCAGAATGTAGCTGTGTAAACTTCAAATATCTGCTTATATTTGCAAAAGCGCTCTGACGTTTTCGGAGATGTCTGTTACCCACCAGCTCGATAGCTAGCCGGGGCGAGAACAGCGAACTCTCGGCACATTGTTTTCAAAACCCCTGCGGTCTTTCGCTGCTCAGGTTAAACATGATATATATGTTACTTAGATACCTTAAAAATGTTATTGTTTGTCTTTTTTCAGTGTTTTATTTGTTCGTGAGTAAATTGGTTTGGCTGAGATTGAAGTTATAGTTTTCACACAGCTGAATAAACGTCAAACGGAAAACTGATTATATATCATACAGGTACATCATTTATGTCATAAATTTGTGTAATTTCTACATACTGGAAACAGTATGAAAAAACAAAAATGTTCCCCCACGGGCACCTACTAAGGTTACTCTTGTTTCTGAACAGATTTCTGTGATCATCATCAGAAGTTAGTGAGGGTGACGTCTGCCTATGCCACTTACTAGTTATAGCCTTGGAAAAACTCTTGCTATTGTAATGGACCTCAAACCATGTCTTTACAGGTGCACACTAAGGTGTTAAAACACATCATTAAGGATACAAGGGAAGGTTGTGAAATGTTGTCTTCATGGGAGAAAAGAGTTAAAGCTAGAAGAAACAGTGCAAATATGTACCTTTTACTTTTCAGGAACATAACTGTACATATTGGCACACAAGTCACTTTGAAATCCAATAATTAGCTCTATGGATTACAGTATATGTATATGCAGGAACAGAAAATGGATATGTACTGGACCCCTTTTTGTGAGCGTGAAGCCGAGATGCTCACCAAATGGAAAAAGAAAGGATTGGCTGCCCAAGGTCATTACCCTCCATAGAGAGCCATAGCATGGCTGATATATCGTGAGCATATATACACAAATGCACCCATCTACACGTGTAAAATTGGTGGCACCCCTCTAACAAATTCTCCATATCCTCACCGAGTCATGGTGTGGTTATTTTTTTTTTAGCCTCGTCACGCTGGCCCTTCACCAGCAATCTTCAGGCTAATTCTCTGCTAATGTAAATTCAAACTGTGTGGCTATATATTATCTCTAACCATGGAACAGCCATACAGTATTTATCTGCCCTTCGACAGTACAGATGATAGGCCCCTGAATGGAACAGCAACAGTTGGCACGCTCCCAACTTCCACCTTCCAGTTAATAAATAAAATCCCTTTACTGTAATAATTCATCCTACATATCTTGTCTGGGTATCACACACATATAGCAGCACGGTCTTGAAAAGGCAACGTGCGTGAAGGTGCCCTTCAAGATGCTTGAATAAAAAATAAAAAAATAAACGCAAATTCTGTACATTGAAAGAGACCACCAGAACTAAACCTGTTATGGTCTCAATTTGATCCCTTGTAGCGTGAAGTTGACCCCCTTTATCTCTGCCACAGATTGAATAACTTGGAGGAGTTAGTATTGAGGAGACTTATCATTCACGGATGCTTTTTTTAGCCGGTTTTAAATACACAGATGATGGCAGTGAGGAAGGCACGTTATTAAGAAAATGCACAGAGTGGAAGGGTGGCACCATCAGTCAAAAGAGACGTGAGAGATTTAGATCAATTCCCGTTATATAGGAAAACGTATGCACAATGTGGCTGATCTCCATATTCATATGTATAACTCTGTGCCGTGTCATTAATAATCCCAAAGATGGGCCATAAACTCAATGGCGAAGCAATGGAAAATTCAATATGAGTAAGCGGATGGTGTAGGGCCTTAAAATATGTGTGGGTTTTGATTAGGGTACACGGATGGAGAAGTGGATAAGAAGAAGATATAAAAGCAGCACACATCTGCATCCCCACAGGAGAGCTTTAGCAGAGAAAGATGAATATGGATTCCCATTAGGAAGCGAATAGTTCATATCCAGGTGATTTGTTATGAGGTATCAGGAGCTCAAATCTCTACTCCCTTCCGTCAGCGCTCCGCCACTCCTCCAGTGGAGTCATTTGCGGAACGAGATTCTTCCAGACACCCCAGATTAAAATGCAGTTGAATGAAGTGGCAGGTGGCAATCACTCCCCCCGAGCTCCCTTCATCTCGCTCTCTCTTCGTGGCTCTCATTTTATTGAAATAAAAAAATGTAAAAAACCACACCGATAGGATCTCAGTGCACCGAGCTTTTAGGAACATCGGTCACAACCTGATGCTAATGACGTCTGATGAAAGGTCGGGAGATGAGCGCGCGTGACGAAAATGCATGCGAGCGCCTGGAGTGAGCATCAACAATGAGGCTCTATAACAAGGCTCCAGAAATAATAACCAGCCAGCGCTCGTGCAATCTGTGACAAATGCTCGGCGGCGTGCCCCGACGACGGCTCGGTCTCGGTGTAACGATGCTTACCTGGAGCAAGCGGCAGAGGTTGTGTTTCAGGTTGGGAGTGAAGGATGCTCTCCCGACACGAGAAGCATTGACCTGATTTCTCAAAATAGAGCCATTAAACAAGTGGATTATTCACCAGGTCGAGTTTAGCAAACTTTTCCTCCCCTGCGACTCAACTGCGTACGCTATCGGAATAAATCACCCTCCTTCTACGGCCTTCGTGACACGGACTCACGGGCCAAAGAAAGCAGAAGAAGGAGATACTGAAAGGTCAAAAGTTTATCAAAGAGAAAGAAAAGTGTGCATTCAGCTCTTCACCCACGGGTGGACAATGGGATGAGGACGGTGAATGCGACTGGACAGCGCTGCTGACCTCAGTCACTCTGCCACATTCACTGCTCCTTCCACTTTCATATCACTGGATGCCGGTTTCACACCAAATCAATAGGAGCCCTATAGAATGGCTGACTTGAAACTAGCTGGAAAAGTAATGACCAAAAACATATCAATATGTGTAGATAATGTGGCTCCGAATGACTTTATTGCCACGCCTGTAATAGAAAGCTATTATCATTTTAGTGCTGAATTCTCTAACCAATTGTAATTGCAATATTATAGCCTATTGCAGTACAGTTGTGGTATTTTTATTGATGTTCGTCTATATTTCCTATCAGAGGAGTGACCTGGGAAATATTCCCAATCTTGCCTTGTTTATGGAGATTGATTCCTGGTTCGAAATATGTTTTAGAACAAACCCATGTGTAAGAAAAGCCAGTTTTTTTGGTTTGTTTTGTTTTGTGTTTGTTCCTGTGTTCGGCTTTTGCCCACTTTCTTCCTGGGACAAGACCCAGCTGACGACCACGGCACAGTTCATTCCAGTCGATCCAGGCAGCGTTTCCCGGCTGCCATTTTTTGTTTGAAGACGATAAGGCAGGAGTTCCTCGGCTTTTGTAAAGGATGTACCCTGAGATTAGTGTGTGTGTGTTTACAGTGGACTGTGAAGATAACTTCTACAAGGCATCTCAAATATGCAGGTGTTTGTGCATATTTGTGCACAAGCACCTCACCTCTTCCATCGGCGCTTACCTCTGAATGGGACCTCCAAAGAAAAACAGTGAGGGGCTGAATGTAAACATGGAGCACGCTGACTGATGGGTGTGATTTTGTGTTATATCAGCCACTGCTATTCAGCTGGGCGTGTTTTGATGTTGGTACAACATACTTCACGTAGGTGCTTTGGAGAGGTGTATAACATCAGCCGAATGTCAAAACACCTGGCGTGTTGCAACAAGCTGCTTTTCCATGTCTTCACATGGGGTTTCTATAGGATGCTATTTAAAGCACTTGCAGCAATGACAGATGTCCGCTATGAAAACACCGGAGCTCTTTTATTGCGATGAGTTTGTATGGTCTGACTGATGCAGCAGACTGAAGAGTTTCACCATCTCAGGTGTAACTTGCAGTAATGGCCAGGAGGCTTTCTTCAGTTGTTGTTCTGCCAATTAAAGCAGCTCATCAGAGACTGTTGGTGGGACTGTTGTTAGTATAATTAGTGGCCATAGGCTACGTTGGAGTCACAGTGCTCTGGCTATAGCATACGCTTTTATATGAGCAAGTAATCACAAGTCCAGCCCGTAAATCCCCTCAAGAATGTTTCTTTACCTGGCAAACAGCAATGCAGGTCGTTTTATGGATACTTAATGTTCTCTTGCTCATCCTTTTAGCACCTTTACGAATGTATTAGTACAAGGATTTCAGGGCTTAGGTTAAAGCCTCCCCTCTTTTCAAAAAGGTGTTTTGCTGATGTTTGATCTTGACAGTGCAGAATGATGTGCAGTGTCTGATGCTGGAAGGTGCTTTTTTCACATTTATCTGCTTAAGGGTAAATTCAAACAAGCCAAAATCTCAGTTATTAAATATACACATACACAGATAAGGCATAACATTACGATCACTGACAGGTGAAGTGAATAACACAGTGATTCATCATGGCACCTGTTAGTGGGTGAGTGATATTAGTGAGGAAGTGAACATTTTGTTCTCAAACTCGATGTGTTAGAAGCAGGAAAAAATGGGCAAGTGTGAAGATTTGAGAGAGTTTGACAAGGACCTAACTATGATGGCTAAACTAATGACTGGGTAAGAGCGGCTCCAAAACTGCAGCTCTGGTGGACCGCTCCTGGTCTACAGTGGTCAGTATCTACCAAAAGTTAGTGCTGATTCTGATGGAGCGTTACCCTGACTGGTCTGCAAGGCTCCCTTATGCACGTGGGAATGAGCGTGGGAACAAGCTACTATAAGTTAAAGATGTCAGAATACACAGGGCAGCACAGTTTGTTGAGCTGACCCCGTCCACCTCCAAAAGCACCAACAATGGGCATGTGAGCATCAGACCTGGACCACATTGCAATGAAGAAGGTGTCCTGGTCTGATGAATGACGTTTTCTTTTGCATCTCATGGATGGGTCAGTGTGCGTGTGCATCAATTACCTGGGGAACACCTGAACCAGGATGCACTATGGGAAGAAGGCAAGCCGGGCAAAATTGTGATGCTTTGGATAATGTTCTCCTGGGAAACCTTGGGTCCTGCCATCCATGTGGATGTTACTTTGACACGTGCCACCTAACTAAACGTTGTCACAGGCCATGTAACCCTGTCATGCAAACGATACTCCCTGATGGCTGTGGCCTCTTTCAGCAGGATACTGCACCCTGCCTCAAAGCAAAAACGGTTCAGGAATGGTTTGAGGAACACAAAACCGAGATTGAGGTGTTGGCTTGGCCTCCAAATTCCCCAGATCTCAATCCAATCAAGCATGTGTGGGATGTAGTAGACAAACAAGTCTCATCCATGGAGGCCCCGCATCACAACTAACCAGACTTTAAGGATCTGTTGCTAACATCTTGGTGTAGATACCACAGCACACCTTCAGGGGTCTAGTGGAGTCCATGCCTCGATGGGTCAGGGCTGTTTTAGCATCAAAAGGGGACCAAGATAATATTAGGCAGGTGTCCATAATGTTGTGCATGATGTGTGTATTGTTGATTTGGATTATACATTCTAATTGCTTATTTGTCAATTTCACTTCCAAATGTGCTCAAGCAGTCATTCCAGAAATGAGTGCCGCTCACAGTGAACAGGACAGCCCTGTCCCAAGGACGTCATATGGTCGATCAGACAAGAGGAACATTCATCAACAAACCGAGAAACAGATGTACTTTCAGTTATTAGAACTATGAGCAGCGCTCCTCATGGTAAAGACTTCCATTTTGCCAACAAAAATAGATTAGTAAAAGCAGCACATCATCTAAGCTGATGACAGGTTTCTGGGATTTCCCAGAAGTACAACTGCTGCCAAACAAGTAATCTGAGTGTTGGTAACCCTCATGCCCCTACAAAGCTTGTTTTCTTTTAATCTTAGTTTGGTTTAGTGGGCCTTTGACATCATATTCACACTGCACAGGGACTTTTTATTTTTTACTTCAGTCTCTTCAAAGTCAGTGTCCGCTGAACAGTGTCTGAGCTGCTTGAATGAAACAGATGGACAAAAAGTCACAGGAGGCGGCAGTTACAAACACTCATGGTGGCACTGCACCAGAGAAGGAGCAAAAAACAAGATGGCGGTGAAAAATACCCAGGAATACCGCAACGCTATTGAGCCTGGAAACGAATAGTCTGATTAGAGACAAAATTGGGTTTTTGTCCAGTCTGAAAGGGGCTGAACTCACTTTAGGATCTTTAAAGTAGTATCATAGTAATCTTAACAACTTTCTGTGTTCTCATCCAAATCAGGGGTTTGTTTTCTGCTGTCAAATCAAACTTTTGCTGCATTCTGCAGACTTATGAATGGAATATGAAGCAAAGATTGAAATCCCGTGTCCTTTTGTCCTTTCACCCATCCTCTCCTGGACAGCAGGTCCCATCAAACAGTGTCATCCCGCTTCACAGCGATGACAGGTCACCATTTGGCCAGTGGATGTTTAACCAATCCCAAGACACCAGCTGGCACTCAAGCACACTTCACATTTCCCTCCAAAGTGAGCCTCCTGTTTTCCATCCGCGCTCCCGGGAGCAGAGAGGAGGGCGGTCGTGGTGGCACTGAGAGGAGGAGGGGTGAGCTAACAGGCAAACACTAAAGGTTACCATCCACCATTTCACATCAAATATCAAGGACACCAATAATTACTGCGTACAGCTGAGAGGTTCCGACACAGGCTGGGGTATCTCTTCTATCTGACCTTGCGTCCACATGAACTGAAATGCTGGAAGGGTGACTACACGGAGAAACAAAATAAAACTAGGAAATGACACTCACTAATTGCAATGCTCCCAAAGTGCAGTGTACCCTAATTGCATGTCAGGATGTGTCCAGTTTTCCCATCTCTTTTCTCCCTGGATCTAATCCCATTGCCGCTGCGCAAACACGGACTACAATCCTCACCTTTTTGTCAATGTCGGGAAGCATAACACAGCATCTCAATTGGTTTTAAATTTATTTTTAAGGGGTAGCTGTGTCAGGACACAGAGGCTGACATGAAGGAGCAAGAGCAGGGAAATAAACGGGAACTGAAGGTAAAAAAACCTCCTAATAACGTCCCTCTGTTACTGAGTGTTCTGTGTGTGTGTAGCTGCAGAATGAACCAAGGGTGTCAGCGTGTGAATTTCTGCTTGCTGGCTTTGTGGGTGGGCACAGGGCCTGGGGTGCATGTGCTGGCTGGGCTAATGCAGAGTCAACCGGGAGAATTTGATCCCTGGTTTGGAAGGCCAGGCGTATTGTTAAATTCCCGGATTAGGCGGCTGTAAAGGGAGGGAACGCTAACTGTGGTGGTCAGCAGGCTCGGCTGGGATCAGCACGCTTATTGAGGCTGCTCTGAGTGGCCGTCACCACCCGATAGCCTGAGATGACACGTTGCCCAGCCATGTCGCCCCCCCCCCACCACCACTGACCCACATATCACACCTACGTACAGAAAGTCCCAAATAACTGTGCTAAAATCTGCCGTGGCTGCTAATTAATTCTCACAATAGGTCAGCCTGCTGCCCGGTCATGTTGGACATGCTTTGACTGCATGTCTGGATTAGCTGACAGTTTGGAGCTGTGCTACAGGGAATAGTTCTTGTGTTTTATCAGATGAAATCTAAAAGAAAAAAAGAGCACACTCTCTATGAATAAATCTTTCTGGAATATGTTTACAGCTAAAACAGGATGAGCTCAGAATTTTGAATTCCAGAGGTTTGGAATGCACAGCTCTGAGCCAAGAATAGCCATGATGCAAAAGTGTGACTGCGCCACGCATGAGACATGTGCATGTCTTACAATGAAAGCAAGATGTGGGGAGTCTCCAGCCGAGAATGATCAATTAGAAACTCGCTCAGGTACCGCGCATGCTGTCATGGCTTATTTGGGTTGTTGTTGCCACTGCTGTTGTTTATTGAGCCTCAGCCATTAGGGTTTCTTGGGGAAGAGGTGGTGTTGAGCGTGCGTGCGTGTTAGTGCGTGTTAGTGTGTGTGAGTGTGTGTAACCCCCCCACATCCTCTTGTTTTTCTCCTTAGGGAAGGCAAGCATGTCTCCAGTCATTACAGGCGGTGCGTTTGAGGTGAGCAGGGTGCTGTGTGTCTACGCTCGGCTCTTCAGTCATTTGAAAGCCACCCCTCCCGTCTGCCCGCCCGCTCCCCTGCTTAGTCTGGGTCTGTGTGTCGCGGTTGGGAGGCACTAGCTCGTGTCATTGCTCTCTGGGGCATTGCCCCTGCCCTGTTTGCCTGTCTGTTTACCTTTCGCTTAGTCTGCCAGCTAGTCTCGTCCGTCTTCTTGTGTCACCTTGCTGCCGTGGCGTGGCAGGCCTGGCGGTGTCTGTCCTTTTAGCCAGGCTTCAAAATGACACTGGTTGGGAGATCATTGCAGAGACGCTTTCACACATTCTTTAATATTAACGACATGTTGTGCGCCTGCACATGTCAACATGTTTGTGCAGAGAAACGGCTGAGCGGCTTTCACACATGAATTTCAGACACTGTTGGAAGCATAGTATCCGCGGTCGCTCTTTGTCACACGGCAAGGCTTGGCCAATCACAACTCATCATTTTTTTTTAACGTGCGGGGTGACTGACATGAAGTCACAGTTAGATAATATTTTGTTCCAAACCATAATCTTTTACTTAACACAACAAAGTAGTTTTTAATAACTAAACTTAAAGATCCATCCGTTTTCTTCTGATTAGCCAATTCAAGGTCACGGGGCAAGAGGCACGGTACAATGGACAGGTCACCACTCAGGGTTAAAACATCGCATTGCCACCAATTGTACACACCAATGCCAAAGGACACACTGTGCATAATTGGAAGACGTGTTAAAAAACACCTCACAAAATCTTTTAACAGCTCACCTTGTTTCCAGAAAGAGCCCGCATTGGTAGAGCATGTCAGATGCCTGAGTAAACACTGTAATTGCTGATCATTTTGCCCCACAGACGAGGAGAGCTGTATAACATCAACGTGCAGGTGAGTCTTGTTTAATGGCCTGCATAGACAGACATCCAGTGCTGGAGGCTTCATGATCCCCTCATTAGAAATAAGTACAAGCACAAACGAGCACCAGCAACATAGTATTATACTGACATCACAATGTTGCATGACAGCTAAAAGTGGGTTAAAGTCTGGTGTTCTCAAACGCAACTCCATCAGGTAGTGTTGAGAAAATTTCATGTGTGAAAACAGCTCAACTAAGTGCTCACAGGGCAGCGTTTCTCAGAGCACCGACCATTAAAACAGGCTTATTTAGTTTTTAAAGAACTGCATTTTGTGCTCAGCAGGAGGCTTGAATGCTCTCAGTATTTTGGTTTTAGGCTACCAGGACGTTTCCCGCACCGAGACATTTTTGACACCTATTCTCAGACTGTTTTGGGGCCTAATTTTTTTCATAGTGTTTTGAAAAAGTACCCTTTTTTTGCACACAGATAATCAGAAATAATGTTTTTAAACAATTTATTAGAAATCATACCAAAAATCTAAAGAAACAGCTGACAAACAAAGTCATTGACATCTGTCAGAATGGAAAGTTTAAGGCTCTGGGACTCCACTGAACCACAGTCACAGCCATTATCCACCATGACTCATCCAGAAGGTCACAAAACAACCCAGAACAGGAAGAAACATTTATTTTAACTGATTCATTCATCTATATATATAGTGAGTGTGTAAATAAACACTTTATTTATAACAGTTAGATAAGATTAATGCATGCTGTCGTGTCTCTGTGCTAAATATGAAGCTAAGATCTGTTAGTAATTGTAAAGGCTGGCTTGATTACTGAAGCTGACGTGATGTGCAGTTAGTCAGGTTTGCTTTAACTGCTGAGTAACTGTTAGCTGTAGCTTCACATTTAGCACAGAGACATGACAGATCACATGAATACCCCATGAACAGAGAAAGTCGGCGAAATCTGAGATGCGACTTATCGAGTTGTTGATGTCACAACGATGTGACACGTTTTCCAAGAAGACGAACTATTTAAGTCTAAAGACGAAGTGGTTGTATTATTAGCTGCATATATAATCAAAGCAGAAGTAAAACTATGCAAAGTGGTAGCTGTAGCAGGCAATCTGTTAATAGTGTCAGCAGTGGTTATAAGTATCAGTGGTGATAACAGTAGCTGCATTAGAGCTAGCTCATTACCTGCCTTCTCTATCTCTAAGAGACTACTTGCAGATTCAGTCGGGAACAAGTCAGGCGTCAGTCTGCATCAGCATCTGTTTGACAAGTAATTGAGGCCATTAGTATGTACAGTTTGTACTCGGTGTATTTGTTTATGTCAGTCTTACTCCCTGGAGCCGGCGGTGGTGTGATGGTATAATTCACCACTCCGCCTGCTTCCCGGAAACTGCTGCTTGGAACAACAAGTTTCATTGGAAAGCAGTCATGAGATATGAATGAGTCACTCTCAGCCGGGCAAAGGTATCTGCTGAAGAGAGAGGAGGAGGGGAGGAGTGAGAGAGAGGGACAGAATCTCTAACATTGATGATTATCATCTGATTGCTTCAGCAACCAGATGATGACAGTGAGCAGAGTTGTTTTTATGGCAACCTTAATGATTATTTATTAAATCTGCCTTTCGCTGTCGCACCAAGCCTATTACACAGAGTCGCTGCATAGTTTGTTTTCCTCTTTTGGACACACTAGCTGCAGCCGAATGACAAATTAAAGGAAAAAACCTGCCTGTGGAGTCACACAGCTGCTTTCTGTGGTAGAATGAAGCAATTTAGTCACTGGTCATGCTCTGTGGTGTGTCTTATCAATGTTCAAATGTCACCTCCATCAAAAAACTCCAAAAGGGGAAATATAAGTGAAAGAATGTGCACTAAAATTTAAGGGAATCGTACAAGCAAGACACACCGAAGCACCTCTGCTGGGTTGTGGTGGTCAAACACTTCACTGAGACAGCTGATGTTGGTTTTTTTCCTTTAATTTGTCACCAGTGTGTATGTTACCTCTAATTGGAACTGAAACCTACACTGTGTGGGTCACCATAGATCAAAGTGTTCACTCAAGCATTCACCCTATTATGTAATCTTGGGAAAACGGCCTCAGAAAGGGGCTATCGTGGAAACGATTAGGCTAAAGAAAATTCACAATGGAGCCTGACAAAAGCCATGGCATAAAAGGTTATGAAGGGAAACAAGGGGCTTCAGGATAGGATTTCCTTTTGATAGGGAAAGAAAACAAGCAAAGTTAAGGGACAGAGGGAGGCTGACATAGGGGAGGAACTTGTAAAAGGAAATGCCGATGACACACAGATCAAATAAATGACATAACCGTTCAAAGTTCAGCAGCGTTCACTGGTAGGTGAGGTCATACTGGGTAGGATTTGTTACTTTGGCAACGGCCAGCGGTTAGCCTGCCGACTCCGTGTGTCCTAATGTACAGACAGGCGCTGAGTCAACAAAGCCTGCTTGGAGTCAACCTTTAAAAGTCACGACCTTAGCGAAAGGTGCAGCAGAGCTGATGTGTTTCCTATACAGCACGGACACCTAAAGTTCACACTCTGCATTAGCTGCTGCTGATCAGCTATCCCGACGAAAACGCAATTATGATAAAGCGGCAGCTCACAATAAAGATTTTCCAAAGTTCATTGCTTACAGTGCCATAAACTTTGCTTGGATGAGTCTTACCCTGCACTTGGATTGATACAAGGAAGCAGGCTCTTAAAGGCTTACTCATACTGCAGTGCTCCTGCTGCTCCAAGTTTCACTTTAAATGGTCGTTCATTACAACACAAACTGGGGGGGGAGGAAAAGTCCCACTTTGTCTGACCCAGCAGATAAAAACAAAGCCATTTTTCCACGTTTTTCCTTGTTTTGTTTCCTTTTCACTTCTGCCTCTATCGTAAAGTTTCATCCGAAACTCATCTGTGACCCAGATCTGTGGCAGATCACAGATCAGGTGAGCACAATAAGCAAGCAGTGGAGTCACATTGTTTACAGCTGTGTGAGGACCCCCTGGGCAGAAGACTGTATCCTAGGTCAGTGACTTATATTGAGACGTGAACTCAGCATAAGGTGGGAGGTGACTGTAAACGCAGATTTGGTAAGAGATGAGAAGAAAAAAAAGGTACAAAGCTTGTTATACTTATTGGATTTTCAACTCAAAATGACATATTAAATCCACAATACAATGTGAAACAGCTGCAGGCCGCGTAGTTCCCCTTCTCTATGTCAAATGGCTTCATTACCAAATAAGGAAGTTCCTCCCAAGTAACATGACACCAGGTGAGTTTTGGTTTGAGGATTAAAGATTGACACAGGGATTAGTTTTATGCATGGGGATAAAAGGACGTCTAAGAATAGAAAAAGAGCAGTGGAGGTTAAAGACTATATCTGCACAGACGGCGAAAACAAAGGAAGTTGAGACATTTTTTATTCCCAACTTCATGAAATTTATAACAACAGACTGTTTTACAAACGCAGTGCGTTGGAGCAGATGTTAGTCTGCTTCGCCATAAGCAAACCCATCTCTGGAAATATCATAAAAATAATCCGCTTTTCCGAAACAACCCATTAACCTTTGTGATGAAAAAAAAGAGCGGCGAGTGGCTATCGTTTATCCCAGTTTAGCCCGACAACCTGAATCGACCATGAGCCAAACTGTCCGAGATGTGGGTGGCTTTTACGTGCAGAAAATAAACGAGAACAGGCCTTGCAAAAGCAATGTTTAAGCAGATATTTAATTAAAGTGGCAAAACAACAGTCACTTCCACATGAGAGAGATTGTAGATTACAGATATCACGAAACTGTGAGTCACTGTGAGTTTTATTCATGCACAAGGAATTCGCTGGCCTGTTCTCTGCAACTGGGTGATAGTTGATCCTGTACAAGAAGCTGGGAATACCACATTCAGTTCACTGTGTTCATGGTCATGGTAACCTGATAACCCCCCTCCCCATACACACACACAGCTAAACACTCTTCTTTCTCCTATCTCACACCCTAGAGTGTACAGTGAGTGTACATCCCAGCTTTCTAATCAGTAGGTTGGACCAGTGTTTATACCGTGGCCAGCCCCCGAAAGAGCCAGAGAGTGCTGGTTCCCACAGAGGTTGGCAGAAAATAATAAAATGCTTAACATTCTTCCACCCCGTATAATGGTAGTAGCCTTTAGTGCAGTGTTGGCATCACTGGAGGGAAAAAAAACAAGTTGCAGCCCCTGAATGCACCACCCCGTGTGAGACAATGACCATTGAACTGTCCCGCAGATTTTCCAGCACTTTTTAAGATCTACTGCTGAAATCGCTCCCCGTGTGACAGCGGCGTTCAAACAAAGCGCTACTTGAAATCTTTGGCTGGCACAATATGTATTGGTAGAAGTGAATGAAGCTCAGCTTGTAGGGGGTATGTGTGGTCCTTTCACTGTTTGTTTTTTTCTATGTTCCAGAAATGTAGCTGGAGACTGTTTGTTTCATTTGAGCAGCGAGACTCCCGAGGGCTACGAGAGCATGTCTGTGAATCACAGAAACAGACTCACTGTTGCTACTCACTTGAGTGATAACCTTAAGGCTGTATGACACAGCCTGCACGGTCAGTGGTAATTTGCTGTTGTCAAAACACCCCCAGCATACGTAAGTTTATACGCTTCCAAACTCCTGCTATGTTACGGTCCTTTGTGATTTGACACGGACACTTTTTGCTCTTTGCGAACGGGTTTCAAGGCAGAAATAAAAGTCGTACAGTAACCATGTGTTTAAAATCTCTCATTTATTGAGTCCTTTATTTCAATATTTTAATGGTTTATGTTTAAAATAACATAATCTTAAGGTTTAAATGGTTTGGTTAATCCTCACATATTGCTTGCTTGTGTGAGCTGGGTATATACGCCACATAAAGACTAAGAATTTGCATGCTGAAGTGAGGCAACGCAATGGTAATTATTTCTAAAAATCTTACTTCTTGGCAGCCTTCATAGTAACACTTTAATTATGAAGTCACCAAATTAACTTTAATTACAATCGTTAAAGGGACAAAAAAAGTAAGCATAGAATTGTCAGTGAAACTGGATGAAAACAACTTAGAAAAACAATAGTTTTTCCCCATTTTGTGATTTTGTCATGCATGTCTATTCAGAGCTCTTTGAGGGTCGTGTCTCTTATATTGTCTTGCTGTAAGATATTTATCACATTCACTGCAATTTTCACCATCTTACTTTTATGTGACTACATTTGTGGGTAACATTTGCTAACTACCACTAAACACAGTCCAGAAGTGACCACACTTTTTCAGTTTTGTTGGTATTTAGTAATAAATGATTGGTCATGCTGATCTTTGTGGCGCTGAAATAAATATGATTGGAAAGTTGTCACAGTTTATCCCCACAGTGCCGTGACATGCCTATCCAAGAATACTAATAAGGCCAGATTTACTAACACGTAACAGTTAAAATTTTGTAAATCACCCATAAAACTAAGCAAACCTATGAGCGCTATATCACCCCGTTTAGCCCTTATTAGCGCTTATTTCGTAAATGTGAATCTTTCACTGAATGGAAACATTTTACTGAAAATTTTAACCTAAAAAAGTTCAATGAATCTCCAGAGACTGTAAGATATATCCTCTGGGGACCACGAGTAACCACAAAATGAGTGACAATGCCATACATGTTTGGTTTTTGACGTTGTTTTTGTTTCTTTGGGGGGTTTTTAATCCAAGTGAACAAATATCAACAATAATTCAATTTTTTTTCAAATCTGAAAATAACCGGTTCCAGTATTTAGTTGCAGTTTGGAAGCGCCTGGTAGAATCAGACAGCAGTGCTGCATAATATCTTGTTGTTCTCCCCTGAGAAATCTCAAGCACTGACATGACAATGAATGGGCTGAAAAAAGAAAAACACGATAAAACCTCATCAGCATCATTTCATTTTTCTGTTGAGTAAAAAATTTGGCAATAAAATTAAACAGAAGGTATAAATGGACAATAATGGCACCTTTCCCAAGGCCAAGACATTCTGAGGAACTGTTTTTTGTCTTTAATTATGGCAGAGCTGTTGATTGCAAATTAGCTACAGAGCTGAGCTCAGCATATTTAAATTGATGTACTTTAAAGGTCAGTGATGATAAATATGGAATTAAAATGCTCTATCGTGTGTGTATGAAGACGCACACAAACTAAAAATGAAAATCTCAAACGCTCGGGATGACCAACCCAGGCCTGTTTACCGAAAACAAAGAAAGATCTATTTTGCCCTCTGAGTGCAGCTTTGATCGGGGACGACCCTCCATCATACTGGAGGTGGACGATATTGATTTCCACCCCAGTATATCAGCAAACTGATATATCAGCCTGTTCTGAATGCAAGCACACAAAGCAATTCACGACCCTCTATCGCCAAACATCACAAGAGCATTGTGACTGATTGCTGTGTCTCATGTCCGCTCAGCTAAAACACACACATCCATGCACTCATGGGGCCCACTCTTCATCCTCAAGGTCAAGAGCTGCTGGGGGCCAGGGGCTCCTCGCTGACGACCTGATGGGGTTGACACCACATGACCCATTGTGCGCACGTGTTGATCTGTCCCGAGACGTGGCCTGACAGCTGCACGTAAGGCAGGCGTCGCCCTAAACCATCAATGCATTTCAATGAGAGGATCTCGACATCTCATGTCTGTGTGTGTATGTGTGTGGCAGGAGGGGGCAGGTAATGTAGCAAGTAGGGGACTGCAACAACGCTAAACACATTTGCAGGCTGGACGAGTCTCAGCCACGTGGAGTGTGTAATCCAAAACCAGGCCAATGATTATCTCCCCCTCCCCACACAAGCACTGTCTCAATTCTGATTTATGATTCGAATGAATATCGATTTTCCAGGAGCTCCCCCACCACCGCTGCCACCCCACCCCCCGATTCCCTCTCTCTTTCCTTCCATTTCTCCTTTTAGCAAAAGAGTGAATGATGTATGTGCATTGATTTCCAATCAGTTATTTTTATTCTCATTTTATTTAAGCTTGGACAAATTTTCAGGGGCCCCAGAGGAGAGCAATGCATCTCTATCAATAGCTCTGTGCCTCATTACTAACTGGCCTTCTGATTGTAAGCAGGCAAATAATGAGTTTATTTCTCGAGTCAGCCACGTCTGCTCCAAGACACAAATTTGTTACCCAACAGTGTTTGACACTGACGCTTAAAGTAAATTACAACATCAGCTCATTTATCTTACTTCCATCTGTTGTCTATAAATTTCTGGTGTGTTTGCATGTGGAGCTAAAGAAAAGGCTTTACACTTCTATCAGTAGTTCATTTTCTAAAATTCATTATTCTGCAGGTAGTTTAACTGTAATTGTGTCAACAGGATAATTGGTGCTGTGGCTTTAACTTTACAGACAAGAGGTTGAGGAAAGTGATCTTTTGGATTTTGGCCCACAGGCTACCTCAGCCTCTACTGCTGTGCCAGGTATAAATCTCAACCAGGTCAATATAGCTTTTGCAACTGGCAACTGTAAGAAAATAAAATCTTATAAAATATGATATAAACAGTAACAGTTGTACAAGCAGAAAGATTTAGGAGTGGCATAGAAACATGTTATTGTGGTTTGCTAGCCACTGTACGAAGAATTTGTGTATTTAATTGCTGGTGAATTCAACTTTTCAATTGGTCATTTGCCCGATCACATTCCATTCAATTTTATTTATATAGCACCAAATCACAACTGCAGTCACCTCAAGGCGTTTTATATATTGTAAGGTAAAAACTCTACAATAAAACTGGACCAATCAAATGTCCTGCTTTGAGCAAGCACTTGGCGACAGCAGGAAGGAAAAATTCCCTTTTAACAGGAAGAAACATCCAAACGTGACAAGTTGGGATCGAAGGGAAGGAGACGGGACAAAGGACACACTGCGGAAGACAGCCAGAGATTAATAATAATTAATGATTAAATACAGAGTGGTGTATAAACACATGTGAATGAAAAAAGGTGAGTGAAGAAGAAACACTCAGTGCATCATGGGAAGACCCCAGTTTGGAGCCTAGGCCTATTGCGGTGTAACTGTGGGAGGATTCAGGGTCTAAGCCCTTTCAGCCCAACTGTAAGCTTTAACAAAAAGGAAAGTTTTAGTTCTGAATTTAAAAGTAGAGAGGGTGTCTGGTTCCTGGATCCAAACTGGTAGCGGGCCTGAAAGCTCCCATTCTACTTTATATATCATTCACACATAAAGTGATTTTCTCATTTCATACTTTTTTACAGCTGGTTGGACATTCAAAGGTGTTCACTGCAAAGGCAACACACGAATGGATTCACCATCATCAGCTCCCATTGGTAGATGCTTAAATTACTCGTCTCAAAGCTTTATCTCATGATTGGCCCACTTTGTGCCAAAGACACAAGTCATGTCCCTTAGAAAAATAAATCTATTACTCTATAAAATTGTACATTGTGTCACATTAAACTGGAACAAAACTTAAGATCAGTTAAAATAATTTTAAAAATACAACGAATATTATTGCCACTGTACATAAAAGATGGTTGCTGCTTAAAAAAGGCAGTGAAGAACTGCCTCGTATTCTTTCTAACTGCCAGCAGGGAGCAACTCCTTGGTTTCATAAAGTCGTGTGTTTATGCAGAAATCTGAGGGAAAACAACCGTTTGGCTCACCCGCTCTGAGTTTCTGAAACACAACCAACATGTTCAACTTGAGGCTTCAGGATGGGACTTCTCTAACGAGTGGCCAATGTCATGGTAGCCACATCTGACTTTTATATACAGTCTGTGGCTGCAACTAATAAAAATGTTCATGTTTGGCTGTTCATGATATCATACCCAATTTATCGGTTAATCCTCAGTCTATAAATAATGAAATGTCCATCACAAGGCAAAAGTGACATCATTAGATGTTTTGTAAGAACTAAGCATCAAACTTTTTACACGTAATCTATCTTTATCAGATACTCACGTCCAGTCATAACTTACAGGAAGCTGGATAAAAAAACTGGAGATCAGCCAAATCTCTCTTCCTAAACCCACTTTTAAAACACATCAGTAGGTCTCCCAGGATATTCAGAAAAACCCCTTAGAACAACTCACTGATTGGGTTGACAATGATTCATTGAAATGGGTCATCCTGTAATTGCTCTTTCCTGTGGCTACTGGCTGGGCTGGGATTACATAACGATGATAAAGCTCTGGACCTGGCCTTCTGAGATAAAAGCTGCCATGCAGGACCCTGTGCATTCTCTAAATGCTTCATCTAAGAGGTCTTCTGAAGGAAGTGATTACTGCGGAGCTGCCCACTATTGCTCCAACGGGACCCGGCGGCGTACTCTGTTATTCATCAAACGGTGTAAGCTCTGGCAACTTCGGAAATGCGTGAATAATGAAGCCGGGCATATTATTGTACGATGATAAGCCGCACATTCTGTTACATTTCACTCGGTGACAAAAGAAGTTTTAACGGCTCTTATAGAATGGACATGTCTGCTGAGTCCTGGAGGGGCCACAATGAATAGCCCCATTAGTAACATAAAAGCAGACTGGAATTCTTTTGCAGCGCTACTGAGGCCAGCTCCAGGCTTCACAAGACATCCCATTGCCATATGACCAAATCAGATGCTCTGGGTGACCAACCTGACCTCACAGCTGAGAGCAGCACAAAGGGCGCTCAGTTGTCTATTTGGGCCAGCGACAGAAAAATAGTGCCACTTAGAAGACAATGCAAGTCCTGTGTTGTGGTGTTGTTTATCTCATGAGGACAAGCTGTGCCAGGCTGTGCAGCAACTCAATGCTGTGAACTTATGCAATAGCTGCAGGAAGGAGATGCCTCTGTGGCACGCGAGTAATTCTCCAAAGAGGAAATGATAAGAATAAGGCTGGGTGACGTAGAGTAATGGCCAAATATGTGATGGAATGCTACTGGAATGAAACGTCATCTGCGAGATGACAGGAAGGAATTTAGCGTTGGTGTAAACTGTCACGTTTCTCCTTTGATAAACACAACTATGCGTACTGTTAGAGTCTGCCTACACTGAAGTATAGGTATGTAAAAAAAAAGTGTTGACTGCCATGTCTTTTTAAAAAAAAAAATTTATAGCCTATAGCACATTTAAACAACAGAAGCTGACCCAAAGACAGGCACATTTAAAATTTAAGTCTCAAACAAAAGAAAAAAAAAGCTTACAAATACACAAAAAGTTTGCTTTCATGTTAACTATTTACTGTGGAAAGTAAAAATCGCTGTGATTTAGAGTCATTAAAATGCATTCAGAATTCGTTGTATAAATTGTGATGCACTCCTCTCCCCTACAAAAGCTGCCTTTATAAGTTGAAAGTACCGGTATCTGCAATACTTGGGGCATATCAAAATGTGCAGTTTGGCACAGCACTAGTACTTCTCACCTCTCACTTCTCATATTAAAACAAAAGATGAAGACAAGTAGTGGAACTATTCTAAAAGTGTGTTTTCCTCACTTCCTGTCTACACAAACACAGAGCACAGCAGTGCAAAGCTAGGCTCAAAGATTTGGTTAAATTCCCGCCTAAACATGGTCTAGAATGATCTTGGGAATAATTGCGTGTTAATTTATACAGGATTTTCTCCATGTATCATAATAATTAAATTGGGGTAAAACAAACTCTTTAACTTTGGGGAACTACTGCTGAATATTAATTCCGCGTTGTGCTCTTTTAAGTGCAAATTAGGGTTTAAAAAGATACTTTTAAAAAAACCAGTAAGGGCTGCACTTGTCAAACCTCAACCACAGAGTGCAAACTTTGATCTTCCTTCAGTAAATCCGCAATAAAGCAGAAGTCTACATGAATGTAGCCATAGAGGAGAACTGAGGACTAATGTTTCCTCTAATGCCAGCGTGTGTCGTGATAACATAATATCCTGCCATCCATTAGTCACCGTGTCCCAAGACACGTCTTCATCGAGTGGAACTTTCATGGCTCTTGTCAACACAAGCACTTCGCCACAGTTACAGCCTTGAAGACAACCCCCTTCAAACAACACTGTTGCAACTGCTACTTGTGACAAAAGTTGCACACATGTACACAAGAGGTTTCGCCACAGAAGAGAAACTGTTTCGGCTCACATGCGCTGTCTGTGGCGAAACACGGTCGACAGAAAAAAAGACTACGCCGAAAAGAGCCCGTCGCTGGGTTATATATGTGGCTATAAATACAAGCCAATCAGAGACGAGCCACTGAGAGTTAAACGAACCAGTTAAAAGCGGAGATGAGTTAGCGGCCGGACACGATTGGTCGGTTGTGATATCATTCGCGGGCCCTTGCTCTGCTCGTCGCTGATTGGTGGAAAGGGAGGCGGGCGTAACTTGTGACGAAGAGGGGGCGGCCGAGGAGAAGAGGGAAGGAGGGGAGGGGGCATCGAGGTTTGAAGAGGGAAGTTTGCAGAGCGCAGTTGTTCCCCATCCAGTGTGGTGCAGTGTTTGCAAATACCTTGAACGAGAGCGAGAGAAGAAGGAAAGGGGGGGATTGACTGACTGACGCGCGGAGTCTTCTTCATCTGCTGTTGCTGCTGCTGAGTACAAGTCGTTTGCATCGCGGAGGGATCGCTGCTGTGTCTTTCACTGGGTTTTCTACCTGAGAAAAATATATTTAAGTGCAGCTAAAAAAAAAAATTAAATAAAAAAAAAATACAAGCTCTGGGAAAAATGGATGTTCTACCCATGTGCAGCATCTTTCAAGAACTTCAAATAGTTCACGACACGGGCTATTTCTCAGCCTTACCGTCACTGGAGGAGTACTGGCAGCAGGTGAATATAAGTTAATGTATCCGCTAGCAGCTCTTTTTTTCCACTACTAAGTCTCAGTTTGACCCTGTAAGGCAAAGCGGAACTGAGCAGATTTCATGCTCTTCTTGCTGTAACACATGACACGGCGGACAACTTCAAATGTATTTATATGTACTATGTGCGTGTATGTACTCTGATAACGGTTGTACAAAAACAGGCTCCCGGTGCTTAGACGGATCCCGTTTCATTTTCTGTTTGGTTCTGAAGTTTGTGGCAGGCTGAAGTGGATCAGTGTGTCAGTCTGACAGCTGGAGTCCGAGATGAATGGGGAGAGAGTAACTCGAGCAGAATCGGCGTGCTGCTGCGTTCACTGCCACTGCTCTGTTTGGAGCACGACTTCTGCTTGTTTGTCGGCCGATGCTTTCAGGGCACTGGGGGTGCTGCTGTCAACTGCTGACACATGCTGGCGAATGACAGCGGCTGAGGGAAGGAAGTGCAGTTTGAAATCAGTCAGCATTAGAGTAGAGGATGCCGTTGTCGGTGCTTTTCAAATCACATGGTTATAAGTCTGTTGTGGGATCTGCGTTATAGGTCTCTGTGCTCCAGAGCATTTGTTTTCCTTTACGAAACAGCTGTTTGCATCATTCTTGGAATTTGAATGGGCTCCACGACATAACGATATGAAAATGTCAAGCCTGGGCCAATTCCTCCTCCTCCTCGTCCTCGCATGAGTAGACACCAGCACAGCTGGAAAAATGTAGTGTAAAAGCTGCAGAGGCCTAGAGGAGAATATTTATAAAAGCTGCTGTCTCAGAGCTCCTCTTCTAATGACACCCCCCTTTTTTTTTTTTTTTTTTTGCTTTTTAACTTTAAGGGCCCTGTGTAAGTTAGTAAATTTAGAGTCAGTGAATCTTTTCACAGCTGGGGCTTGGAGTGGCTGACAGTGAGGGGAAGGATGTGATTGCATGACAGCAGTCCTGCATGAGGACAAGCAGCTGAAATGTTGGAGGGGGAAGTTGAGCGGCTTCCTTAAAAGGACTCTATATTTGTTGAGTGAGTCATTGTGGAGTGCTGAAATGACACTGCACGTTTGGCTGCAGGAGAGCTCAGAGCTGAGGCTGCTCAATGAACTCCATGTGGTCGCGTCGTGTTATGATGCCCAATCAGAGGTGGAGGGGGCTGAGCTGAGCAAAGCAGACACATGATGAGTGACGCTGTCATCAGGAAATGCAAATAATGGCGGTTTCTAGAAGCATGTGTCTTTATTTTTTCCCCAAATTGGCCATCAAAAGTTTAAAGTTTTGAAAATCGTGGCTTATCTTTTAAGAAGTATATCAGCGTGCGTCATGTGATACAAAGAAGCAGCAAATATTGGTTGTTTTTTCTTTAATTTTCCTTTCATTGCTTAATCAGTGCAGCCTCATTACTGCATGTGCAGAAATAGCAGAAATTTTCTGGTTTCCCGCTGTAAGCGCTTAGCAAATATTCCACCAGCCAAAAGCATACTGGGGATGTGCGCATGCATGATTTAAAAGGATTTCCCCGCTCGCAGAAGCATTTTGCTGCTGTGAGTGAATGTGCTGTGACTCATCTGTTCTTACTGTGTCTTTTTCTTTTGCATCCGTCCAGACGTGCTTGGAGCTGGAGCGCTACCTGCAGAGTGAGCCTTACGTCTCCACGTCCGACCTCAAGTTCGACAGCCAGGAGGACCTCTGGAGCAAGCTGATCTTGGCCTGCGGGGATAAGGCCAAGGCTGAGTCTGACCCAAAGGCCCACGAGGAGGACAATCAGGACAGCCAAATCTTGGACACCAACAGTGTGAATTCAGACGCCAGCAGCGAGGCTTCAGACAGTTCTGAGGAGCTCTCGCCCACTCACAGCTTTACCTCCAACCCTCTGGGCTCTGTCTTGGTTGGCTCTGGACCTTTTAGCCCCTCTGTCATTAGCACACCCCCGTCCTCTCCCGAGGCCAACTCTGAGGCCGGCGGTGCGATGAGCGGCTGGGTGAACACGCACACCGAGTTGCACTTGCCGGTCAAAATCAGGAGCGGCGGCGTGGCAAAGAACGCGGAAAAGACGGGACTCGCATGCGGAGATGCATCTCCGGACGGCAGGAGGCGTGTGCACAGGTGCCACTTCAACGGGTGTCGCAAGGTTTACACAAAGAGCTCCCACCTAAAAGCACACCAGCGCACACACACAGGTGAGTCCTGGCTCTATCAGCCTCAGAATAAAAACAGGAAAGGGGGATACAAGGAAAGGCAGTACTTTCTTTTAAAGAAATAAAATCTCAGATTTTATTGAGTCGATGCCAGGAGTGCTGTTAATTTAGTCTTCCACCTTAATGGCATTGTCTGCCCATTGTGTCATGTAATTAAAGGTCCACAGTGCATGATGTCCTCAGCTGGAGCGCTGAGTATTAGCTCTGCATGGCTGGATAGCTAAACTGTGACCTAATCTATCTGGAATGTGACTGACTGAGCCAGAGAGAGAGCGAGGGGGGGGGGGGTTACAAGGGGGAGGGGTTGCACGTAGGAGATAAAAGGACTTCAAAACAGATTGGGTTTCACCATGGGAAAGGGGAGACTGGCTGAGGAGCCGGGGGGACCGAACTGGGAGGTGCTTTGACTGGTCATTCCAAAGTCCCTTGTGTTTGATCAGCAGTGTGAAATTGCACTTGTGGCTTCTTCTTTTTTTCCCTCCCTCTGTTTTGCATTTTAAATATCCCACACATTCAGCCACACTGCAGCACTGTTGACATTCTTGGCATGTTTCGAGTTGCATGCACGCAGAGCCGGTGAGCCAATAGGTTCAATGGTATCCCAGGCTTCAGACAGCTTTGTCAGTCTGTCTTCCTGATTGATTTGAATAAACGAAAGTAACAACAACCGCAACAAGCATGTCATCACACCAGGAGGAAATGTTAGCGTGGGTTTGTAACCAATCTTCTTGTTTGCTTCCGCAGGTGAGAAACCATACAGGTGTTCGTGGGAGGGCTGCGAGTGGCGTTTTGCACGAAGCGACGAGCTGACCAGACACTTCAGGAAGCACACCGGGGCAAAGCCATTTAAATGCAGTCACTGTGACAGGTAAGCTGGGCTGTTTATCTCTGGGCATTGTCACCGGGCTTCTGATAAGACTGCTTTTGTTTTCATGGGATCTGATTTTTTTATTTATTTATTTTCACTTCCCATCCGTCATCCGAGCAGTGATGCTTGTCTTTAGACTGAAAGCACATTCGTATAGCCCAAAAAACTAGTACTCGACCAATGAATGGCTCACTCTGATATATCGGGCAATGCTAACTCAGTATACACACGTTGATATTTTTGGCCAGTTTGTCCAGTAAAAATGTGACATAGCATATTCCAGGCCCAACAGAAGCTTATGAGTCAGCATGTCTGCGTTGATGTTTGGACTCTAATTTTTAGAGTCTTTGACACAAAAATCAGGAAAAGCCAGGCTGCAAGAAAAATTCAGCAACTGGGTTTTTCATATTACGAATTTCTCAGTTTAGTCGTTGCAATCTGCAGACCTATCTTCATGCCCTACAGCGTGCCTCATCCAGCATCTTACTGACTTTCTCTCTCGCCTCCCCCCAATCTATCCACAGATGTTTCTCCAGGTCTGACCATCTGGCTCTTCACATGAAGAGGCACATCTAGAGCGGGTTGAGCGCCGAGCAACGCCGCAAAGTGGGGGAAAAAAAAAAAGTTTTGAAAAGGGGAGAGGAAGAAAAAAAAAAGTAAACAAACGCCGCCTCCCGACCAGTCTCTTGGTTGAACTGTCCCAGAGCAGGGTGGCGGGAGAGTGTTCCAGCCAAAGCATGCCGTTTTGCACCATACTGAAACCCAGTGCCTCCGGGACCTCTCTTCGGAGAAAGGCGCTCTGAAGGTCGTCTGTTGCAACAAGAGGACAAAATCATGGATGGGCAAGTTTTTTTTGTCGGTTTTTTCTTTTTGTTTTCTTTTTGTGGTTTTTTTGGGATTGAGAAGGACTTAAAACACACACAGACACACACAAAAAGACAAAAAACTAAACAAAAAAAAAAAAACAGAAGAAATAAAAAGAAAAGACAATTAAAGAGTGAATGATTTGTACGTATGGTGCATGATGTTTTGGGGACATCTCCCGGACAGCAGATACACTGGTACTTTACTAAACTGTCTGAGGCAAGCATGTGTGCACTGTGAATGTCTGCGATTTGCTACCGGACCCCCCTCCTCCCCATCTGGAAGAGAGAGGAGAGGAAGAGGAGGATTTTTGGGGGTAGAAGAGATGGGATTGGCGGATGGGCTGGTACCGATGTTGCTGTGGACTGAATGGCGTTTCTGGGAGAAGCATTCCGCTTGTGTTTCCCTGGTGGCGGTGTGAGGATGAGGCAGGAAGGAAGCTCCTGCCTGCCTGCCTGTCTTGTGTGGTAACCAGACTTGGGTGAGGGAGGGGGGGTCCCCTGCTTCTCTGAAGCTAGCAAGGCCTTGGGTTTGACCAGAGCGAGTGACAGAGAGAGAGAGAGAGAGAGAGGTGCTGACATGTCACCTTCTGGTCTGTGTAACCCAGGGACCAAAACACCCCCCCTACACCCCTCCCCTCTCTTGGTCACTGTATGACAGGAGCTTTTTTTGGTGTTTTTGGTGCAGCTACTAAATGTGCAATGTGTTATGTAGCCTGGTTTATTATTTTTTTACAAGCTACAAAGCTCATTTGTAGTCCAATTGTATAAGCTGTGTGCTTAGAGGTATAACACAACTATACTATAACTTCAGTATCATAGACAGGTGTTGCATGGTTCTAGGGTTTCTTCATTTCCTGTTTCCACTGTAATCAGGACTGCAGATAGTTTCAATAAAAGTGCAGCTAAACGGCAAACAGTTAAATGTTACAATATTGTACATAAAGCCTTGACGATTTCCTCTTTTTTTTTAAAAAATATTTTAACACTTTCATCCATTGCCTTCATTCTGGTTTGTCAGATCACCGCTGCTTGCTAACGTTCTCATTCATTCTTTGCCTTGAGGAGTCATTTTGGATTTTTTTGTACTTTCTTTCCAATAATGCACTGTTGACCTTTAATGGTGCCTTATGCAAGTGACTCGGCCCTGTGGGGTAGCCGTGGTTTTGCTCCCTTTGGGGTGTCACATTTGTTGTCTGGGTGATTTGCGAAAAGCTTAATCAAGGCTCAATTACAAATGAAATTGCACCTACTTTGTGTTTAAACTAGTTTTTTCCGGCAGTTAATTTGTTGTTTAAATGTAAATGTTCACAAAAGTACCTTTTCTGAGTCAACTGCCTTTTTTTCCCCGTCTCTTTTTGAGTCGGAGCACCAGTTTAGTCGATGTAAATGCCATTAATTTAAGTTTGAACTTGTACATAGGACAAATGCTGTATGTTTAGAGCACTTAAATTCATTTATTAAAGATGTTAACTACTGTGTAGTATGTACTGAAGTCCATCACACACAGTGCTGCTCCTCTCATTCACCGGTGTCCTTCCCCACCCCACCCCGCTTTGACCACCCCCCTTTCCTTGTCCCTGCATCCCTTTGAGTGGGACTGAAGGGGGGGAAAAAAGCTAAAGATTTATTGTAATTAACAGGCTGCAGTCGGACAGGCCTCGCCTTGTACCGCCTCACAGTAATGAATTGCTAAAGGCTTTGTTGGCATGGAATCTGTCACAGACTGCTGACTGTGTAGGTTGGTTATTGACCTGTCTGGAGAGCTTTGTTTTAGCCAAGCTGCAACAGTATTATGAAAACCACAGGAGTGAGCTTGGGGGGGTTGGGGGGGGTGAATGGAGGCTCTCAGGATCTGGGAAATTTGGCCACAAAAAAAAGTTTCTGTTTGGAGGGAGGTGGAGGGAGAAGGACACTCAACGACAAGGTAGAGCCCAACCCCCCGACTCCCAAACCGCTCGGGCTTCTACCGATTACTGCTTTAGGATAAATCTTTGTGCGGCACTGTCTCCAGGTCAGCGACCCGGCTGCAGGAATCCGATGTCGCAGCAAGTTGCAGAGCGGCATGCTCCGACATATGGATTTCAGATGAGCAGGCACTGGAGATGGGGATGAGTACAAACTTGAAAGTGCTTGCTGCGATAGATTTTGGGAGCGCTGGCAAGACCTTTTGCGGGCAAAGAGCAGGAACATCCATTCTGCGAAAACAGCAGCCGATACTGTTCCAAGTGATAATTGAGCCTTGATTCAGCCTCATGCTCTTTTTTTCCTTCTTGTCTTTGCTCGCATTTCTTTTTTTCCCATCTCCATCATCACTTTCATCTCCACTACCCAAACTACTCTGTCTCACACACACACACACACAGAGCTCTTTGTTCTCAACTGAATCTTTGTATTAAAAAAAAGGAAAAAAAAAAACTTTTGTAAAATTGTTATGTTTATGCTTTATGAAATTTTTATTTGAAATTGTTTTGCAAAATTGTTATATTTCTGTATGAATGTATTTTTTATTGGAATAAGAAATTCTTATCTGACCTTGGCTCGCCTCCTTTGTCTCATTTATTGATTCTCCTCCTGAGTTATGCTTTATTACTGTGAAACCCCCCTTTTTTTCATTTGTTTGGGATTTTTGTGGATTTTTTTTCCGTTTCTTTTATTGGCTGGAGGAATATATTTTTAACTTGCTCTGCAGTTACATGGATCACATTAGATTAGAGCTGTGGTTAAAACACTGCACACTTTGTTTCCTCTGAACAACCTCGCCTCTTCCTGACTCGTACATACCTTTCTCTCTTGAATGACCATCTTTGGAGAAGCTGGCTCCCAAACACAGAAACCTTGGTGGCAAACATTCCAATTTTTGCTTGGTTTTTTTGTTTCTTCTTCCCGCCCCCAGAAAAGTTTCAGTAAAATCCCGCTACAGCGGTTTCAAGTCTAAAAACGACTGACTGCTCAGAGCTAGCTTGCTCTCATCAAAGCAGCATAAATAATTTATCTCCGTCTCCTACAGCCCGTGGCATTTAATTAGAGAGCCGCTTTTATACATTTGTTAGATAATTACTCTCCTTGACACAGATAATGATACAAAACAGCAGTGTATAAAGCAAAGAGTCTAGTTTAAGTTACAAACTAACAGGAAAATAAGAGTTAGAAAAAACAACACCCTTCTTCTCTGCTTCCCGTGCTCGTGGTGATGACCTCGAATGGGCAGGCAACTTATTAGCACCTCTGATTTTCAGTAAAAGCCCTGTGGTTTCTAAATGAAGCTTTGCCTGCAGTTGGTAATTAAGCTCGCTCCGGAGAGCCTCCCGGCTTTGGAGTGGTGAAGAAAGTTTTTTTTTTTCCCCCACTTAAATCCTGGAGTTCCTTGATCTCTCAAAACTGCTGCCCTGCTTGATTTGTCAACTTCACATCTACCTAGCATGCGAAATGCATCATTAATGAGCATTTTAAAAAAGGGGGAAAGCATTCCAAGCCGGTCCAAGCCGGTCACTTGACCTGCTCGTAGAGAAAATCCCAGTTCTGTGTTCTTTAACCTCTGCAGCTGGGAGTCAGGCAGATGTTGAATTCACTTTCCACTGCTGCTGACTCACATCCTCGCTGTACCTCTTGTGAAGTGGACCATCTTGGATAAAGCTCCTCATGACTGTGGCATCGAGACCGCGTATTGCCTTTGATGTGTTCAGAGCTCCACATGCTTTCCCACATTGATATTGTAACAGAGGCTGAAACCCGAAGGATTACTGGAAACAATCCATCGCTTTTCAATCTCCTATGTCTTTTAACGTCTCAGCGGACAGTGCAGCCCAAGGCTCGGGTTTCCTGACAACGTGAAGCGCTGGAAATGCGGTTTTGTCATGAGAGCATGTAGTAAATGACCAAGCAGTGGTGGAAAGTGACCAACAGCCATCTCTCAGAATGAGACTGGACATTAAAGATATAGAGTGTAAGTCACAGGGGACATTTTTGTTTTTGAGCTAGTACTTTTATTTTTGATTCATGAGAGACTTTTGCAAAAAATAAAATTAAATATTGGGGTGTTTCAAAAGTTATGCCTTCCACTATGTTTGATTTAGTTAAAACACCCTCTGTAAAACATTTTTCATTGTTTTACCCCAATTTAGACCTTAAAGAGGGCCTATTTTATGTCATATTTATTGTTACAATGCTGGATGCTTATATTAAGCATGGCCAAAGTTTTAAATAATGAGGCCAGCATATGTGCACGTCACTTCCGTGAGCCTATAGCTGCAGTTTTGGCTCTCTCATTGAGCTGATATCCCTACTATGGTTATCTCAAACACAAAGCTCTGTCCATGTGAACAGAGGCCCACCCACTCCCTGTGGGGCAACCAATCAGAGGAAATTTGGCTTAAAGGTAGGTGGAAGAGAGCTAAAGTATAAGACAAATAAGGATTATTGTGATTATTGTGAGTCATGCAAAGCTACTTTTGTAGAGAGAAAGAATAAATATGTGGAGCTTGATATCAACATAATAGGTCTCCATTTACATTAAGTGGAATTCTTAATGTGCATCACTTTAATGAAAACGTAATAGAGAGGTGTTGCTTTTGCAAGTGCAACATAGTGCAAGTGAAAGTGTTTAACTATTAAAGGTCTTCCAAAGAAAGCCTGGAGTAGAACACATACATTAGGCGTGAGGAGAAAAATATGATCCTGCATGCACTCCCAAAAAGTCTGCCGGCATCTCTGCCAAAAAGAAAAATTGTGGTGCCCTCTGAAAAATATCTTTTGACCTTTTGTTTTTTCATTGCAAGTAAAAGAGTATAAAAAATAAACATTGAAAAGCTAGCTTAAGCAAACTATACAGCCATGTGGAAAAAAGTGAAATCCCACCGAGAGCAATGCCTTTCTTAAATAGGTTTTGTCAAACAAACGCTTGATCCTTGTTGATGCGGTGTACAGATAAAGAAGATATACCACGACACCCGCAAAAATATCCATACATTTAATATTCTCCTGTTGCCACAGAAGCTACTGCTCCTCCTTTCAACAGAAATAACTTCTTGTAGGCGTTTTACATAATTGTTGTTCACCAGTCTCTGACATCGGCTTGCTGAAATGTCTTTATTCCTTCAGTTGTAAGACGTTTGAGCGTTTCCCTGCATATACTGCCTGCTTTAACCCCCCCACGATATTTCAGTAGGATTCGAATCTGAGCTTTCAACAGGCTAATCCACAATCCTTCATTTGATTTTTCCTAGGTGAATTTGCATTGTTTTTCATTAGGATCCAATGGACTCCCATTATTTTCAGGCACTATTTAAAATGGTGCAGAATTCTTTTATACCTGTGGAATATCCTTTAACTCTTTTAACTATTTAGATAATAGGATGGCAACACTGAAAGCACAAGTATGGCACAGTCCTAGCGAATAACTTGCATGCATCTGCAGAATCATGCTTTAACAAAACTGTGGTTAGCTTACCTCTTGACCTCAGTTTCCTCTGATGCCAAAAGTATCTCTAGTCCAGAAGTTGATTTAGATGCTTGAGTTTTCAGTATTATTAATAAGAAATATCTTCCACCACTTTTTCAGTCAGCAATGAAAGGTAAATTTATTAAAGATAAAGTTTTAAAAAAGGCTAATCGAATCAAACACTAGCATGACATTAACCTTGAGTTAGCTTGTTTTCCTGTTGCTAACATTTTTTTAATGTCAAAATCCAGCATCAAAGTCAGTCAGCAAAGTCCTCCTCTAGTTTACTAAAGTCTTACTAAATGAAAACTACACAGTGGCCAAATTTTTCAGTGAACAAGCGAGTAAGTCTAGCTTCTGAAGGATTCTCCTCTCTGCTATCGTAGCTGTGGTGACAATGGTTAGAATGAACTTTGAAACAATAAATAAGCAGTTCTGTTCAGTCAGAGGTTTAGAAATGCGTTCCAGATCAAATAAGCTTCCCCTTTTTCACTAACCTCATGATGGATGAATAACCCCTCCGACCATGTCGACTGCACACAACAAAGAGCCCTCACATTCTCTAGTCTCCAAAATAGAGACTTACATTAAACTAAGACAGCAGTTAGCGCTGGCTTCTAAAACTAATTTATATCATCATTCAGACCAAAGCTGAACCAGAAACAGGCAACAAAATAGCTTTGGTGTTGCCTTTTTTACCTATTAGCAATTTAAGCTAGCAATCTAAGCTAGCTTACATAACAGACGAAAATGATAAATCATTATGTTGTGGCTGAAAAAGATACCCAAACCTTAATTTAGTGGTTAAAAATGTGCTAATTTTAACATACTGCTAACGTTATTTTATTGCACTGTTAAAGAGTGTTTCTGCTGAACCTGGTGGAATATTTAATATTAATATCAAGTGAAATAACAGTTATTTGGTTGAGCAACCGATCTCAGAAGCAGCTGACAAATCATTTACAAAAAGAGTGTACTCTAATTTCACACCCTTACCCGACCTGGTAATGCTAGAGAAGAATGGGCATGTTAGTCGCCATCAATTCAAAGCTTTCTTAGGTCCATGTCAGCTGTATCAGTGGATCTCGATGAATGTGACTATCTCTCACTACATAATTGCAGTGGGATTACTATTTTATCATTCCCTTTCAAGCGGAAGGCCTTCCAATTGTGGATAGTAAAATAAATCATTATCCAAAATTGCTGTGAAATAACAGACGTGCTGCAGGAGTGAGAGATTGCCCTGGCTGAGTTTCTCTCTTTCTCTCAAGCACGCACACACAAAATGGACTGTGATGGAGGTACACAGTGAGTTAAATGAGGGGAAATAATAAGGAAAGAGGAGGTTATCAGGCTCTGAGCCTGGTTCATTCAGCCTGCCAGACTGCAAGTCATCACATATGCAGACTTTGCTCGAGCGTCAGGGCTTTCTCTCCCTCTCTTTCTGTTAAGAGACTCTATTAGGACTTGGCTTGTATGGGAAATAGGAGTGAAATCAGAGGTCAGCGACCTGCCTTTATGTGCCTTGGCTTGAGAGGACCACAACAGCAGTTGCCACTGCTGTGCCATAATCGCCATCATCACCAGCCCCATCATCATCATTGATGGCGTCTGCCTCGCTAACATTGTCGTTCCCTTTTCAATCCTCAATGTCACTGTTGTCGTCAAAAGTACCTCTCTGCTTTTCTTACTCTAATGCGCCCTAATATTAATCCTCCTTCTTGGATCCCCCTCCTTAAATAATGCATACCTCCTTAAACGAACCCCCCATAGTAAATTAGATTCTGCACTTAATTACCGTCTTGCAATTAGCAAAAAGAAATGAGAGAGGATCTAAGAACATTGCCCACAACAAAATGTACCAGATTAGATTTTTTTGTTTTATCTTCCTCCTCTGTTTTGTTTTGTATTTAAGCCCCAGAAATATGAAGAGCTAAAGCTTTTTCCCGCTTTTAACACAGATTAATTTCCGTCTAAAGCTATCAGTTCTTTTGAAAATTGAGATGCAATCCTCAGAGAGAGCCCGGCTCGCCCTGAAAGAAGCAACAGCCTCTCAAGAAATCTGACAGAGACGCAGTGTAGGAAAACCTCCGCCTGCTGATGTAACTAAGTGTGACCTTGTGGCAGAACCCGGGTGAAACAGCGAACACATCTGAGTCTTATGCAAAATAGCATGGGTAACTTCATTAGTACAAGTTTTCAGCGGGTGGATTAGTGTCTGACTAATAAAAATTATTTACAGAAGCCACTGGTAGGATTAACCCCCGACTGATTTAAATTGTATTTTGCTTCTTTAAGTGAATTTATATCAGCAATATGATTAGTAAACACTAACTGCAGTTAGGTGTGCAGATTTAGCTGCTAGTCGGCCTGAATTAGCTGTAGGTACGGTGGCCCTGAGAGGTCAAACTCACTACAACTTAAGAAAAAAGCCAGCAAAAGTACACGAAACACAACAGAATTAAACACCGCAAAAGCTCACAAAATAAAAGTCATGGTGGAGCAGCTGCAGAGGTGACACGCTATTAGCCGTTTAGCTAATAGCAAACACGTATTCGCCCTCACAACGATCAGATGAATCCTCGCTTCTTTTACGGATGTAGAAAACACTGTTTTCTGCACTTTTGCAGTATGATTGTATTTGCTAGTGTTTTCTTAAGTTGCAGTGCATTTGACCTCCCACGGCCACCACATATAGTACACGTCATAATCTTGCTCATCATAATTTTCAGGCATCAGAAAGAGTTTCTAATGGGAAGGAACTATTTATATGGGACAAAACTGAAATTTGGGAAGAAGACTCTAAGCCTTTCACTTCTCACTCCCCTTTAGCTCCCTGAACTAGTACAGCAGGGGGTGGATGGTGAAAATAATAGTCTCCCACCTATGGGGAGGCAGATACAATAGGCTGCAGATAGGTGCTAGGGTAGAGAACGAGGCTTGTGAAAAGCTGTCAGAGCTGTGGTTCATTTGATCAGAATGTATCTGACAAAAAGTAACTAATGGGTCTTTGGGTAAAATGGATCAAATCCGTATTAAGGAACTGTTAAGTCACACAGGGTGGTGTGACTCTAAAAGACTGCTTTGATGAATACTGTGTACAACTCCAGAATACAGAGAGAACATATCAAACGTTGTTGTGTTTGTGAGCTATTTTATTGTTTTGTTTTTGGAATAAATCTATTCTCATTTTCGATTTGATGCCAGCCACATAATGACCAAAAGAAGTTCCAAGACAGCCAATAAAAAAAGTGGAAAAGTTGTGTCATGCTATAAAGAAACACCTGGTGGAATAACCCACAACTAATTAGGTTAATTGTCCACAGGCCGGTAACACAATTTGAGCAAAAACAAAAGATGGTATCCCAGAGACAACGAGCCTTTGAGAAGTTAAGACTGGGAGGAGGTCAACATCCTGTGGTACATTATATCCTTCAAATACTGTGAGAACTGTGGAAGTCGCTACACTGACTTGGGACAAGATCCAAAAACACCACTCTTGGCCCAAGCTCATCTAACATGGACTGAGGCAAAGTGGTAGATGGCCCTGTGCTCTGATCAAATGATTTATTGATTGATTGATTGATTGATTGATTATTAAATTTAGGAAATCGTGGATGATTTCCCCTCATCCAGGCTAAAAAGGAGAAGAAGCATTCTCTGCTTGTTACCAGCACAGAATTCAAAACCCAGCGTTCATGCTGGTATGGGGGTGCATTAGTGCACACGACATGGGTAATTTGCACATCCTCAGGGGCATCGTGATTTCTGAAGGATTCATATATTATTATGTATTTGGTGCCACATACGCTGCTATCACCAACAGCCTTTTCTGAAACATCTGTTGCATTAAATATGACAAACAATAAAAAAGGAGGCCCTAAACTGTTGAATGGGAAAATATCTCTAGCCCCTCCTGGAGAACTAGAAGAGAATAGATGGATTTATCACTAATTCGTCTGCTTCATCCATCCTTTCTCTTCCACTTATCCTTAACAGGGCTGCAGATGGGCTGGAGCCTATCCGAGCTATCATAGGGCAACAGGCAGGTACACACCTTTGACAGGTCGCCAATCTGGCACTCCACTACAAAAGGAGACAAGATGGTAGCTATTACTGGCACAGGATTCAGTCATCTCCCTTTTCTTTTGGCTACACCTGAAGCTGCTGTGTGGCTAACTTTTTGTATTATAGATAGGTTTTCCTGGCTATGTTTTCCTGTGATAGAGCTGCCTTTTAGCTGGCCTTTGTTCATTGTGAAGCTAACCTCAGCTCCTGTAAATCCTGTACACAAGTTGTCAAATAAGCTCAACAAATATCATCAATTTCCCCCAAGCTGGCTGGGCTTGAGAGAAAAAAAGAGTGACTCTCATGTTGAGTCTCAGCCACTTCTAGATGGACACATCACATGACCATATCCTTCACCTCTATGGCTTTTATGTGTTACCAATTCAGCTACTGGCTACATAAATGGAAGAACTCACTTAACAGCTGTGTGACAAAGTTTAGTTTGCTTCCAGCAGTGTGGGTGGAGAATGACTGGCATGTTGTCCCCTCTGGACTTACCGTAGCCGCATGTGCTCACTGCTGTGACTCTTCAGTACTACAAACCCATACAAAGCCCTATAATTGACTTGACCTGACTTGACTCTAGCTCTTGTACACACTTGTTGCCTTCGGCGCTCCCCGTTCTTGCCCAAGTGTGGCCAAAATTTCAACAGATATTGAAGAGCCCACTCAGAGGCTTTAGGGCTTACCGGTACAATCTGCCAGCCTGTTAGCCTGCAGATATATTCCTGATGTCCGTGGACTTTGACAAAGCCTCTGCTTGAAGTTAGAGCGACAACTGTAACTGTCAATATCTCCATTGCATTGATTTAAAAAACGACTTCACCTAATACTAACACAGAAAACACCACATTCAACCCAGTACAACGAGGTGGACTGTTTGTGGGCAGCTGTGACTCAGGAGATAGAGGAGGGTGCCGGTCGGTTGGAAGGTTGTTGGTTTGATCGCAGGCTATTGCGATATCCTTGGGCACGATACTAAACGAGTTGCTCCCGATGCATCCATCCAAGCGCTTGCACGAACATGTGAGATTTGGTGAAAGAGGCTTGCGGTAAAAAGTGCTGTGAGTACTCAGTTAAGAGGCAGAAAGTGCTATTTAAGTACTATTCCATTGGCTGTCTGGTCAAATAAAGTTTAAAGCTCAATAAGATGGCATTACAATATAATTCTCTTGACAACTAAAGCTATAATACTGAGTTATCACCCAGCTCTGAATAAAACCTTACAGCTAGATCATATGGAACAGTTTATATGTGAAAAAAGGAAAACCACAAAGCGGTCGGTTGATAAATAAACATGCACATCACTGTAAATTGGCCACAGCGCATGTACGTGTCTGGTTGTCAACGCATGCGTGAGTTGCTTTAATAGAGAGACACACAGGCTAAGTGACGGAGGAGTCTCTGGGTTCACGCTCAGTCCTCAGAAGATGCATCTGCAGCACACGAGGTAAATGAGTCCATTTGAATACAAATCCGGGTCAAACTGGGTCACAATCATAATTGTCTCTGTAATTAGATTCAGTCTCTGAGTCTCTGGCTTGTGTCAGTCCGGCAGACAGCAGCAGTCTACCCAGGGGGGATGGACCAAAATACACTGTTAGCCTCTGGAGCCAGGGGTCGAGCGGTCAAGAAGGGGTGAGGACAGGATAGTGCACATTCACATATAATGGTCCCTGGTGTAATGGTGTTTTCGTCCATGCCCTTTTCCACTCTCATTAAGGCATTCTTGGTGGGTCGCGTTGCTTTCAGAACTATAGATGCGATGCTTTGTCGGTTTATGTACACTAATGATCCCAGTTGTTATGGTGCCATCGTGGCATTGGATGTCATTCCAAACAACTCGTTGCTATGTTGCTGCACGTAAGCACACTGACCAAAATAACTGCATTGTCACTTCTTGCTTATGAAAGGCTCTGTTTTCAGCCCACACTTTGCCACCGCTGACAAAGTATTTTCCTCGAACCGTGCAGCCAAAGCACTATCTGAAGTGCGGGGATTTCATTTACAGCAACTAAACGAGATGTCAAGCTTTATAAAAGCTTGTATGATTTTCAATTTCTCTTGCCATTATATTGGTAGTGAGCAGAGACACTTATTACTTGAAGTCAAGGTCTGAGATGCTTTGAAAGTCCTCTTCTCTCTTCTACAGGTTAACAGTGTGCATTTGCATTAATCACCATGACAACTGCCTCCTGACTGTGTGTTATGCCTGGTAGAGAAAGAAGAAAGCAGCAGAGAGAGATGGCGATAGCCTCGTGACAAGATGTATTTTAATTTCACACTATGTGAATATTTTCACTTCAAACTTGTGCTGATATGCATTCGGCTTTGCTCAAATTGCAATTATTGTGTGAAAAGATGAGGTCACACCACATTGGTTGTGTTCCTTTTTCAATCCATAAACGTCCACTTCATCTCGGTCTCAGAAATCCAGTCTAAGGAGGGTTTTTTCTTTTTCCATTTATCCATTTAAACTTATCATGTGCTGCTTTAGAGTGTATAGGGGTGAAGGCAGAGCGGTTACAGGAACTTAATGTTATTGGAATAGAACAGATCTTTATTGTCACTGTTACAAGAACAATGAAAGACAGTTCGCCATCTCTCCGTTGGCAGCATGTACATTTTTACATTAAAATTCCTTTAGAATAAGAGAAAAAAAAGAGACCTAAAGTTATAGAGGGAGTATGTAATAACGTAAGTATCTGTACAGATATGTACAAGTTATATATGCCAAATAAAGGCGCAGGTGCAATATTAGCTGCAATGTAATCAGTGGTAGTGCACAGTGAGTAAGAGGTAGGAGCAGAGGTAGGAATGCTGGTTGCTATTATAATAAATACGGTTTATAAATACAGTGTAAATGTCCATAAATGTTAACAGCACAGTTAACCTTCAATCAGGGTGGAGGTGGGGCATGTTTGACAGCCGGTGGGTAGAAACTTTTATTGAGTCCGTTTGTCTTTGACCTGATGAAGCTGTAGCGTTTACCAGAGGGAAGGAGGGAAAAAAGCCAGTGTCCAGGGTGCGAGGGGTCCTTGATGATGGTACTGGCTCTCTGTTGAATTGCCAATTGCCCGCTCTGCTGCCCTCATCACCCACTGCAATTTTCTGTTGTCCTCCACAGCAGTGTTCCCCAACCCCTGGGCCACGGACCTATACCGGTTCGTAAGTCGTTTGGTATCGGGCCGCGAGAGTTGAGGCTCGGCTGTGAAATCTATGGTTTTCAGGGTTTTTATCGTTATTTTTTTATCGCTTTTATCGTTAACTCAGGTTCCCTGGGTGTCCTGTGTGTTATGAATAAATCTTCTTTTTTTTGGGTACCGGTACTGATTTTATTTTTTTGTACCTTAAAGGCCAGTTCAAGGTGCAAAAAAGCTTGGGGACTGCTGCTCCATAGTACAGCAGTTACACCAGCATGTACAGCAGCAGGTCAGAAGGCTCTCGATGGTGGAGCGGAGAAGTCAATGAGCAGTTTTCGGGGTAATTGGGCCTGACACAACTTCCTGAGAAAGTACAGCCTTTCTTGTGCTTTTCCTACCTGGTGGGAAATGTTTGTGTGTAGAGGGCGGAGATCGCTTTGTTCTTCTAAAGTCGATTACCATCCCCTTGGCCTAGGCTGTGTTCAGATGTAGGTAGGTTGTTGTTGTCACACCATCGCTTCAGATGCTGAACCTCCTCTCTGTAGGCTGAGTCACTGTTGTACTCGATCGATAATGTTAGCAGTGCATTTGTATTTTTAAATTGATAAAATAATATAATGTTTCTTAGTATTACCCAAAGTTTCAACCTTAAGTCCTAACTTAATCATGTATCTTTCAATATTTAGTAAGTCATCATATTTTATTGGTCTATAGATATATCTATCTATCTATATATATATGTATATATATATATATATATATATATATATATATATATATATATATATATATATATATATATATATATATATATATATATATATATATATATATATATATGTGTGCAGTGTAGTCAAATAAAATCTTAATCTGGAATTAGTGTAACTATTAGTTGCGACTTTCAATAATATTAGAAGACGTAAAGAAGTCAACATTACAGTATTTCCCTCTGAATTGTTGCGAGCTGCTGTACAACTAAACTACTGAGAAATGTGAACTAGAGAAAAGAAAGGTACCATTGTGGAGCTTTATGTACTTATCTCGTGCTTTTCTAGTCTTACTGACTACTCAAAATACTTGTGTTTTCAAAAATACCTGTGTACATGTGGATGTAGCCTAGAGCTGGGCGATATATCGAGTTTTTTTAAAATATCGATATATTTTTATACGAGATATAAGATGTGACAATATCCTTTATATCGATATAGTCTATGTTACGTTATAATTATAGTTGCGGAGCCATAAGTTTGCCTCTCTTTCGTCCACTTTTGTCTTTACATAGCGTTACTCGACCTCGCCTCTCCTTCACTGAACACTACTCCCCTCCTCCCCATCGCTTCACCTGCAGGCAGCGACAAGATGGACACGGCAAATCTCCATTAATGAGTTACGCGCGATCGCCCGTGCGTGGGGCTGGGACGGCGTCAACGTGTTAACGAGCTAACCACGCTAACGAGCTAGCCACGCTAACGCCATGCACGGCCTGAAATCCTTTCATTTTTCTCAAAAGTTGACTGCGCGCGCCTTTTGTATGAATTGTGGTTGTGCTTGATGACCGCGAACCGATTTTATGTGATACACAGCGCTCAGCAATCTGTCAAAAAATGTTTTAGTTCGACTTTGGTAAGCTATGGAGCTGCACCGCTTGATGGGTTGTCGGAGCATTACGGCTACCGAGGAGCCTCACGGAGTAATACGTACTGTGCTTCAACGTAATATTACCGTATTGTGTGTGTATAAGGACCATAAATGGCACCTGTTCAGAGACATGGTTACGAAGCGGATTTCAAACTCCAGGCTGTCAGTCACGCAGTAGAAGTTGGGAACAGAGCAGCTGTGAAATCTGTCTATGTAATTATGCTCGGCGTCTTTTAGTTTACATTTTGACTGCACAATTGTGAGCTCTTTGTTATGCACAAAACAACATAGTTTTTTTTATTTATAGGCGTCATTATTTAATAAATGCTCATAATTTATTTTTTGAGTAGTTTTTTCATGTACATCTATGCTGTATGTTAATAAAAGTGCCTGTGTGACATCTGGGACACAGCTTTGACTAAGAACTCTCTTTTTGTTCTTATTTTATGGCTTTAAAAAAATATCGAGATATATATCTTATATCGCCATCCAGCTAAAAAATATCGAGATATGAATTTTGGGTCATATCGCCCAGCTCTAATGTAGCCTAAAATTGATCGAAGGAGTCAAGGATTATTATACATGTATAAAACCACACTTCTTCTATTATAGCAAATATTCCCTGTTTGCCATTAGAACTAATAGGATGCTTCTTTTAATAGAAGTAGCAAAGATTTGCACTGTGTAGGCAGCACTTAATTAAAAGTCACATTATACATTATGTATTTCAAAAAACAGATGAGGCATTGGGCTTTAAAAAGCAGCATCCCATACTTAGCTTGTTGACCATCAGCAGCCGTTGTTAGCTTAGATTGCTGTAGATAAGCTAGCTGTGAGTTCCTGGCAGGAAAGAAAAGGTAGGCACCACTTTGGAATGTGAGGAATCCATTTCTCCTTTGAGAAGTGAGACTAACTCTCCATCAAGCAAACACGGTGGCACCAACAGTGCCAAACTAATCAACCTCACTTCCAGTAAGCTACAAACTATTAGCTACAACGTGTTTCCTTACAGTACACTGAGTGAACACGTGCAGTTTGATAGGCTAAGTCTCAACGTCATTATTAGCTACACAAGAATTAACTTTGCTAAATAATTACCCTTCTTTCGTTTTATAATAGGTGCACTAAATGTAGCCATGTTAAGCCAGTCATCAAGTTTTACGAGTTATTTACACTTCACTCTATAATCTCTCATTTAAACCTAAAAGGCTACAAACGAACAAGAATGCTCACGCAGAATATTAATCCTCCTCTCTCCACCTCCATCTCAGGAATTAATTTTGCTATGCACACCAGCATTCTTTGCAGTAGACCCTAATTAATTTCTGGTCACACTAATTAATTATCGACAGAAAAAATGTGAGGAGCGTATAGGAAATACTGTAAGGTTTAACAAGGAAAGAGGGGAGATTAAAAAAAATTGCTGGAGGTGTCTACATGCTAAATTGTGTGACAGTATGACTGAATGTTGTTAAAGTCCTATCTGTTTGCAAAGCTTGAACTTTCTGAACTTTTAATATAGTGTGTAAAATGTTCGTTTTAAATTGCTTACCTAAGAAGAGCTTTTTTTTAAAACTGTAGGATACACATATGCAAATGGTCCTCATAGCCATGGAAAAAAAATAAACGACAGAAGAGGGAGAAAGGGCAAGCACTTTCTATTTTCAGCTGACATGCTCTCTAGCATATTTCAAAGATTAATTGCTACTCCTTGTGGAAAAAGACATCTGTCCTCCAATTATTAAAGTGATTGTTTTGTTTTGCCGGCTTATTCTTGGGGTCAAGGGGTGCTGTAGTAAACTATAAATGACTCTGGCTCTCTTGCATGCTGATGCATAATGCTTCAGAGACGACACTTAGGAATGTTAAAAGGTTCCGTAACCCTGGAGCGACATTGAAGCTAATGGTAGCTACTCTCTGGGAAGCGAGTAGCCTTTTAGTGCCACAGTCCAAAAAAGAAAAAGGTTATAGAAGAAGGAAAACCATTCATCGGTTATTTGAAATCTCCATGCCTCTTACATTGGTGATTTTTACACTCCTTTTTTTTGTGTGACATTTTAAAGATAAGACGCCTTAAACTGGGAGTGAAGCGGTATTTTTTAGAAATGGCATACATTGTTTTTAAAAATTAACAACCGTTTTTTTTTAAACCATTTCTATATTTTTATTTACAGTTTATCTTCATTTTATTATTGGATTACCTGTTTTTTTGTATCCTAAACATGATAATAATATCGAATTTAAACCAGTTTAAATTAAAGAAACATGAGTGAATGAGTCATATAGCACTTTAAGTGCTCCAGTAGAGTAGAAAAGCACTATATGAGTCAATTTACCATTTACCAGTGTTAATGTTATTGGCTTGCAATTACAATTTTGAGTAAATAAATCTTTATGTAACTCAGTTTTTATTTTTTAATTGTCAGTTTTTGACAATTTATGTTTTAAAAAACCAAAGAATTCAGTATTTTTCAATTTTTCGATGCTAAAAAATAAGGTTTTAAAATTGTAGCAGTTTTGTGTGAGGACACCACAGGTTGGCATAAAAAGTGTTTGCTTTCTTACCCACAATAAGAGTTTGGAAATGACTACATAAAAACATTTTTTCAGTTCAGTGAACTATTAAAGTGCACAGTGTACGTGTGGTTACTTGAACAAGTCAATCACTCTCAACTTCATAAATCGCCGCTCAGAAAGCTATAAAAACAAAAGATACTAACCTAACACAAAAAGCTCACATGGGATCTGTGTTTGCTTTTTGGTTTGTGTGTTTTAGACAGTTGTGCACTGAAGTTCAGCCTTGATGTGTCAGGATTTATAGGGTAGGAAGCAACTCAGATCAGCCGACATCTGTAAGTGAGTAAGCAAGAGGCAGCGAGGCTGACTGACTGCACCTCATCACGTCCGATAACTGCAGCAGACGGGCAACAGGTTATTTTGCATTTTAATTATGAGAAGGTCAGGCCAGGTTTTGTTCACCAGTCTTGTGTTTCATGTGATTAAACATGCACCGGACGCATAATTTATAGAGCACAGAGGACGCTTTGACCCCATCGAAATTTTTACAGTCTCTTGCATGTCTTTGTTGGTGCTATGTAAATAAGGCCAGTAATTTATAGCAGAAAGATTAAAAGCTCTTAGAGGAGGGGGAAAAATCAATGATACATGTTCAGGCAATTTCATTTTTGTTCTGCTTCTTCAAAACTCCAGGCTTTTTTTCTTTTTTTATCTTGAAGTGCTTTGTGTTTTTTAACTGGTGTTCTCGCCAAAGGAAACAGGAAACATCAATGACCAGATAGCACATTTCCCACAGTAAACCTGCAGTTGAAAGTTCTTGTGATGTTTCTACTTTCTGTCACCCAGCAGACTTCACTGCGGTTCCTATTATTTATTCTCACTGAGCTATTTTGAGGGCCAGCACACACAAATGCATGGGGATGAAGAACTACACAGAGAGCATAGATTGCATTCTGCAGCTTGAGAAATTCTAAAAATGCTCGATGGGTGCAAACCAGCACCCTCCAGCCCCGCCAGATAACAAAAAGGGTTGCTCTTTTAGTTCCCATTTATTTCCCATGGATTACTGCTCTAATTTACACCCCCTTCCCCTAAAGGCTTATGGATGCCATTCACTTCATAACAGTAGTCTGGCTCTGCTTCACAGGATCTAGTTCTCAGACTTTAGCCTTTTTCTCATTTGCATACTGTAACGCAGCAGGGAGGGAGGGCTAACTTTCTCACATGGGAGGCCAAAGACTGTGACATAATTGTTTGGCACATTATTAACACTCAGTGGCTGTGAATGCTTCACCCTCCTATGGTTAGCTTGAGAATACACTCCAGCAGAAATTGGAGGTTTATCTCATTTAAGCTAAAAGGGAGGGGCCACTACCAAAATAATGCACTCACACCCACCCGTTAGGAAATGGTTGCCCACCCAATGTCCGCCCAGAGCAAAACAGAAAGAGCAATAACCTGCCGTAGCCTATGGGCGGCCCCCGCTCTTTGGCTCAGGCCCCAATTATTTAGACAGCGGCACTTTGAATGACAATAATCCACTGTCATCATGCTGGTAATGGTGTTTTTCAATATAGCCCTCCAGATCCACTCTCAATCCACAACCGTAAGCATCCTCTAGTATTTTTGAACAGACACCAGAGAGGACAAACAGCCAAGGTGACGACATCTTTAGCCCCTGCTCCTCTGCTGATATTACTCTTGGCCTTTGAGAGCCCTTGGAAAATTTCCCTATGATGAGCTAGAGGCGTCCGCTCAGTGGAGAGGTGATTTCCATAAACCAGGTCAGGTCCAATGGTGGTTAGGACTGTGATCACTCATATCCACTTTACCATGAGGGGGTATTATTGTTTTGTCCCTCGGCCGACCTCTGGTCACTTTGCTGTGGACGGGTAAAGAAGAGTTTTAATCTGGAGGCGGGCCTGCTGCAGAGGTAAAGATGAGATTGAAGTTGGGTCTTTGCATTGGTCATTTCCAGATGATACTTGAGCAAACATTTCCATAGTTTCCTCATAAAGTAAAGTAAGTATTTGTCTCATCTAAACTATAGAAACTTTCTCAAACTAAATCTGAACGTGTTTTAAACCCACGAGACTAACTGAGACTAATTCAGTTGTGAACTTGGAAGAGCTTTAGTGCCTAGATTGTAGTAAAGCTAAAAAACAATGAGTCATTTCCCAGAATGCAGCGTGGCAGTGTCTGTTACTTGGGCTTTCCTTGTGGTACCAAAACAAAAACACGGTTTGTGCAAGCATGCAGTTAAGAATAAGGTTTTGGGGTTTTTTTATTGGTTTGGTTTGGATTTCCTTCTCATTTCAGAGCAACAAAAGGCTTTACAGTTGGAGAAATAATTATTTAATCCTCTGCTAAATATCTAAGTTTGCTCTCTTATAAAGAAATAAACAGTCTCTAATTTTTCTGGTAGTTTCATTTTAGTGGACACTCAATGAAAAATTCACTGAGTGAAAAAAGGATTTCATCTTAATAGAAAACATGACTTAGTATTTGATAGAGAAACCCTTGTTGGCAAGAACAGCAGTAAGATGTTTTTTGCAGCTGGTCAGAGATTTTGTCCCACTTGTCTTTACAGGAACTCCTTTAGGTCGCTTCTTCAGCCAATCACTGAAATCCATCCAAGACGCATTATCAGAGTTCCAGCTGAGGGAAGGAGGTTTTCATCAAGAAGTTTTCAAGGTTTTCAAGAATTTATCATAAATGGCAATGTAGTGAAGTTGTCCTGTGCCCTTAGAAGGAAAGTAGCCCCAAACCATAATGCTTCCACCTCCTTGATTGACTGTGGGGATGGTGTTCTTTGGGTCATACTCAGCGTTTATCTTCCTCCAAACACCACGTCTTGAGTTGATGCCGAAGAGCTTGTTTTCGTTTCATATGACCACAGCACTTCCTCCCAAGCCTTCTCTGAATCATTTAGATCTTAGGTCTCCAACTCCAGGCCTCGAGGGCCGGTGTCCTGCAGGCTTTAGATGTGTCCTTGATCCAACACAGCTGATTTAAAAGGCTGAATGACTTCCTCAACATGTCTTGAAGTTGTCCAGAGGCCTGGTAATGAGCTAATCATTTGATTCAGGTGTGTTGACCCAAGGTGATATCTAAAACCTGCAGGACACCGGCCCTCGAGGCCTGGAGTTGGACACCCCTGATTTAGATGTTCACTGGCAAACTTAAGAATGGCCTGCACATGTGAGCTTGAGCAGGGGGACATCTGAGCCCCACAAGATTTCAACCCAGTACATTATGGTGTATTAACAGTGGTGTTCTTGGTGACTGTGGTCCCAACTTCCTTCAGATCATTAACAAACTCCTCGCATGTAGTTTTGGGCTGATCCACCACCTTTCTCATGATCATCCTCACTCCATGAGGCAAGATCTTGCATGGAGTTCCAGAGTGAGGGTGATTTATGGTCATCTGATATTTATTCCATTTCCAAAAAAATCAGATCAACAGTTGTCACCTTCCCGCCAATCTTCTGATGGTCTTGTAGCCCATTCCAGCTCTGTGCAGGTCCTGTGACAGCTCTTTTGGTGGTGGAAAGGTTGGAATGAAGAAACCGATTCTGTGGACAGATGTGATTTATACACATAATGAATCAATGGATTTCCCACACTGCATCATTTTACAGCTGTTTTCACTTTCACATTTAGTTAGTCACACAGTTTTATGTTGCTGTACATTCTGAACATTTTATTCTGTTGTCTAAAGATAACTGTGCCCTTTTCTTTAGGGACTCGTTGATTTTAAGAAGTTTTATCTCACTGCAAACTAGGTTACAAACTCCAAACTAACCAAACTGGTTTTGTTAACAGCATTTTTGCTCAGATATAATCTTTCACTACAACGCATACTGGTGAGCAATCATATGAACTGGGTATGCATGTGCTGTGCTGCATCGCTCGGCTTCCCAATCAGATCTACTCATGACTCGTAACATCGGGTTTCAAAACACCAAGATGGCAGCTCAGATTCAGTTAACTAACCAACGGGCGGTATCACAGAGCACATACCTAGTCTGTGGTAACGAGGGACAGACTCAACTTGGAAGCACTAGTTCGTCTTTTTAGCGTGATGCCGATAGTATTCAGCTCGCCAATGGCTGCAAAAACCCAAAGTTTTGGTAAAACTGAAATAGAATTGCAGCAAAGCAGCCAAAGTTCAAAATGCATCCAAAAGTTAATGTCGAACTTGTTAAATTATGATTTGAAAGATGCAATATTTTGTGTGTTGTGCTTGTTAAGAAACATAGACGTAGATGAGGGGTTTTTGTCATGAATTTTAAAAAGGAAATACACAAACACAAATAAAGAGTCTATCAGTACTCCAAGGTATCCTGAACCTATTAATCTGCTGTTTGTTTTCAGTCATGGATGGCACATACAACAAAAACAAAGGCCTAGTTTATGTTTTAATTAGTTTGCCACTGTTGCATACACAAATCATAATTCTGCCAACACACCACCGTTAATGGATCCCAATAAATGAAATGTACATTTTGAAAATTGAGCAGGCACGCTTCCAGAATAAAGGCCCAGTTAATCATACGCGGACACTTCTTCATTGATTCTTCGCATCAACTCGACTTCTGATATCACACTTCCTTCTTATTCCCCCGCCAGCTATTCATTCCTTTTGTTTGCGAGACAGGCTTCATGCAAGAACCATCCTCTTTTTTCTTTTTTCCCCCCCTCTCCGACATTGTTTGCTTTTGTCGGTACATATCCTGTTGTTTTGTTTTGAGGGTGTAAAGGTCTTTGGGAGACTGAGACAGCCGTATCAACCCTGTTTAGCATAAAGCTTGTGGCTGGCCCCCGTCCGTGGCCTAATGAAAAGTAGAAGATAGGCTATGCTTGTCATGCTTGGCTAGCCCTGTGATCGGCAGACTGTGGACAGTTACTCTGCTTGCATGCCAATTAATCTCAGCCCCTGAATTTCCCACCGTCGCCGTTTTTATCCGCTGCTTGATGGGAAAAAAGAAAACTCTGAGGGTTGCTCTCGAACAAATAGTCATCAAAACAATTGGTGTTGGATTTATGTGCATGGCACAGACTTTGTCTGGAGGTTTTATAGTTCAACACAGATTGATTTTGCTGAATTCACTCTGCTTGCTTGCTTCAGATATGGACATTAGAGTGTAATGGTTTTATTTAGCTGCAGATAAAATAAGGCAGCAGGAGTCCCAGTTGTGTAGGATTACAGCTTTCCACGGACTGTTAGATGCCTCTGAGGATCATATTTTCCACCTTTTGATATGGTGCATTGGTTAAAGGGCACTTTCAGCCGTATTAGCATGCTGCTCAGGCAGCCGCTGAACATTATTATTCTCTTTTATTTATGTGTCAAAGCAGTGGGAGGAACCTGGATCACAGCTCAGGCTCAAACGCTCTTGGCTCTGTCTCAACAGACAGCCCGAGTATCTTTAAATGGCCAGTCATCGCCATCAGAGAGCAGATAAAGATGGATTTCAGATGAAGATTCATCGGGCGAAAACAGACCTGAGCTTGCTGTTTTTGGCCCTCATCACTCATCATGCATCATCTGCTACACGCTTACACGGAAATAAATAGTGGGGAGAAAAAGAAAAAAAAAAAACAGAAGCTGAAAAGTTCTCATACAGCTATTTTACAAATCAACAAAGAGCTGACAAAAAAATAAAGGAGGAAAAAGAGAAGCCCATTCATCATTAATAATAGACGGGCTGGCTAAGCTCACAAGGCAAGTGAGGAATCCAGGTTACAATTTATGGGATAAATATTTCATCGCTAACATCTGTCTGTGTATTCTGTGCCAGCGTGTTTTGAAGTTGTTACAAATGAACGTCAAACGGAAAGTAAGTGAACAAGCCGTCAAGGGACTGGAACAAAGACGTAGCAGCGCTGGGAGGAGAGAGAAAGAGGAGGGGGGGAAAACTGAACAGCAAACAATTTTACTCGGCTCGTCACACAAATTAAATATGCAGCTTGGCGGACTTTACAGCATTGCTGTTATATGGAGGGGGGGGGGGGGGGGTGAATCCATGGCCTCCCATGCTCCTAACCCCCCCAACCCGACTGCTGGGACTGTGCCACGGCTTGGACAGTGCTCACATTCTTCCACAGCTTATCCCAGGACTCTCTCAATTAGGCACTAATAGGCAACCACACAAAGAGCTTTTAAAAATATTTGACAAAAAAAAAAAAAGTACAGCGAGGACGAAGCAGAGGGAGCCCACTTTGCTTATACATCCAAGTTTTTCTGGACTCTAATTGGCCGTACTGTTTCCCATTTCCTGTTTGTATTTATTGTCGGGGTTTTTCATTAGATTACACCCCAAGGAACCCCACCCCCACCCCTCCCTTTAGCCATACAAGAAAACTCTCTGCTCACTTGAACATGGTCAATAGGAGAACATCAGCACCTAAGATGGGACATGACAGCTCTGCTTTGACAGCCACTTAGAGCCACGGAGTGCGGGTCAAAATGTCAATCGCCGCCTTGTGCTTATCATGCAGCTGAAAAGAAGAAGAAACAGACAGACTCCGAGCCCTCGTCGCAGAGAAAACACCAATAAGTGAACAATTAGAATTAGCTGCGGCTTCCTTTCTCTCCTGCTTTCACTCCCATCGTATAATCAAGAAGAGAAGGAATAACACGGGACGCTGATACAAAGCGCCGATAGTGAAGCGCCATGCTGAGGAGAGACTAAAGCTGGTGCCACATCAGAGCACATCCATATGAAATGAGTTACTGATGGGGCTGTTTTTCAGCTTCAGAGAATATGGCACTGAACCAAAAACAGAGGCACCCCCCCCAAACCACCGCTACCAGCACCACAAGCAAAAGAAATAGAAATAGGCCGTCTGCACGTTTGAGAGTCAGTGTGGTTGATCAATTAATTATATTCTCTTTCACCGGTTAATTTATAGCAATTTTGGTTTAAAATGGAAATCTTTGCATGCCAAAGAGCTTCCGCTTCTTTTGTTAAATGCGCCTCTTTCGGCACTCCAAGTGCTCTCCAAATCCTCTCCAGTGAAGCCGTCCAAGCAGGTAGAAGTACAGCCGGAGCTTCACGAAAGCAAACAGAAACTTTCCAGCCTAATTCCCCTTTCTTCTTCATTAAATGTGCCACGTTTTCAACTGCGACGCGTTAAAAGTCATGTTATTTTGCTCGCAATCAATTCTCGAGACACTTCAGCTGGCTTGAAAACAAAGTCACCGAAGGTCATTTATGAAAAGCACTCCAAGTTCAGAAGCGGTGAAAGAGTTCGCCCCTCATCCGCGTCCTCTCGAGAGAGCTTTTCTTTTTCTCAAGTGCCATAGCGGCCACAAGGACAACTACAAACAGTCACAATTTAAATATAGCTAGTTATACAGGCGTTTCTCTGATGGCAAGCAGCACTGGAAGCACAAAAGTCCTCCACAGCGGAGGTAAATATTGTGAACGCGGTCGAAAAACTAGCTAATTTGAAGCGCTAAGAAAGAGCACGCTGTGAAAATGTAAACGAGTGTCCGACCATTGTAGTGAGATGTGTGTGCGTAAAGCGGGAGCTCAAAAGCAAAAGAGAATTACTGAGGCGTTTTACCACAAACTGAATAAATTGCAAACGTAATGGAAGGGTCAATATCACAAAAACAAAAACCTCCCCTGCTGCTCAGAATACAGATTTGGCTATTAGCATCTAAGCTTCTGTCAGGGACTGGTTTATATATAGCAGCAGTGTTGTATTGTACACCAAGACATTACTGAGAGCTTACTATTACCTCAACTTGCGGCATAGAGCGGGAATGTCATGCATAACAACACTTGCTAGAATTGTGTATGCTAATTAATTGGGTTGCCAGCTCTCACATATCCAGCATGGCTTTCACCTCTGTTCTCACTCCTCTGAAATCAAATGTCATGCAAATTAAGGTGTTTTGCAAAAAGACCAAACAGGTTAAACAGGCTTTATTTTATATACATGTAGGTCTGAGGGTTTTCCCATATTTTAGCACCAAAAGAGTTGCATACATTTACGAGTGTGGCACTAAATTTGTAACTTGATTAGTTATTCATAGCTATTAATTATTCCCAACACCATGGCAGGATTGGTCATGAGCTAATAGTGACGTGTTTGCAAGAGTCAAAAGTATTTTTCTATTCTATAGTTGTTGGGGTTTTTTGATTTTCTGCATTTTGCATGGATTTGTATCAGTGACCTTAGAGTTTCAGAGTTCATCCAAACCTTAAAGAAACTCACTCACTCACTCAGACTGATAGCTGAAATTTAATATCCCCGCCATGACTTCAGTGAGAGGGGAGTCTTCTGTGATGGTATGTTAAGTTATGTAACAGGCACAAAGTCAGAATGTTTTAACATTCACTGCTATATCCTATTGATTCAAATGCAGACTTGTGTATGTGTAAGTGATTGCTGCGCTATTAACTTGTGAATTTCACAGTTCACAGAAAATAAGCTCAGAACTGTGTAAATAGAGTGTAATGGAGTGAAAATCACAGGGCGGTATACATTTAAACAGCTAGCTTGGTTTTACTGACATCTCTTCATCTTCAAAAACTGCTGCTTTTTTTTCCATATTCATGCATTTAATTCATCCTATTTTTAGTCAGAAAGCAGTTGAATCTGAATCTTTTCTCAAACTCCTTTAATCAAACAAAAGAACAAACCAAAGGAAAAAAAACACCCCTGAGATTTACTTCCTAGACAACACACCCCCACACTGCCACATAACTTTGTGCTGAGTGCTCTAGTGGGCTGAACCAGTGGAGAATGTACCATTAAATCATGCATCAAGGTAATCCGGAATCGCTTTACACCCTTTAAAAGGCACTGAAACTGGCTTTGCTGCTTAGCCACGGTCCTGCACCAAAACCCTCCCCACTGCTCGCCTGCCCACCCTTCTGTTTTCCTTTCTGTGTATCCTGGGAACCTGGAGAAGTAATTACATCACCGCAGCTCTCCTTTTCAGGCTGTCTGATTGGTTGTGTGGGAACCTCGGTGCAGGAAGGAAGGACTTGCAGGTGCGTTCATAATTAGGACAATAGAGTAGGCAAAGGGACTGTGCACATACTCTCTGCTCTGCTTTCGGTCCACACCGAGAGGTGTTTGCTGCAATTATTTGCATGTGTTTTTTTTCCCAGAGCTGCCGCCTATGATATCACCCAAGCATATATCTTGCTGTGCTCAGGCGAGTATTTTTAAATGAGCAACTAAAGAAAAACAGCCAATGCAGTTTAGAGTGTGAACACAATCAAAGGCGAGAGGTCACATGCGTCCAGCCTCATTAACTGCCTATTAAACCTTTTGTGTGACTGCGGCTCCCAACCAGGCTGTTTATATCTGCAGCGCCGTCGCCCCGCCCCCACCCCCCACACTGAAACATCCATAATTTCGAAGGCTCTCTTAATGAACGTGCGGACCTGTCTATTAGCTTCAACTTCCAAACAGCTATTGTAGCGCCACAGCATGTGGTAGAAAACAACAACAGACTGACACCAATTCTCTCTTTTGTTCCCTCGTTCTCTCCGTGCACATTATTTGTTGTGCTGTTCCTTGTGAAGTGGTGTTCCCATGCGACTGGCAGACGTCTTGGCGTGAACCTGCTGTAAAAATAAGAACAGGCCACTGCGTTATTTATAGACGAGGCCACGGCTGTCTAGTGAATATGCTGCCGAGATGCAAAGCACACCTGTCACTTTCTGCATGATACTGAGAAGAAGGTGGAAGAGCCGTAAAACACATCGTTTTTACAAATAACTTTATCTGAAAGTGAAAGCTGAAAGTCGTCTGCTCCAGTTATTGCAAAAGGCTCAAGTTCGCCTTGATTTCCCATCCAAACACAGTCGAAACGCTGACGTTATCAGTCCAAGCTGAGCGCGGTGTGAGAGCAAAAACTGCATCATAGCCCAGCCGATGTTAACATTGTGTCCACGCTTCCTGTGGGTGATGGGCCCACAGGAGGTGAGGGTTCAAAGAGCTGTGCCCAGCCAGGCTCTGTGGGCTAAAGTCCAGCCACCATATGCTCTCCCTGGAGCTCCCTCCACAGCCCTGGGGTCCCAGTAACCCTATCCCAGGCAGGGTAAACTAGTAAGTGAGTAACTCCTGGATGAGACATTCCGAGCTTGTCCTTACAGGAGGAGCCCCGGGAGGTAGATCCAGGACACTGGATGTACTGGAGAGTTCATATTGCTCGGCTGGCCTGAGAACACCTTGGTTTTCCTGCAAATGAGCTAGAGGAGGGGGCTGGGAAGAGGGAGATCTGGTCTTTGCTGCTTAGGCAGCTGCCCCAGCAGCTAAACCCCAGATAAGTGGAAGAAAATGGATGGATGGACATTTAGGTGCAATTCCCAAACTTCCACTTTTGATTTAAGTTTAACTTAATTTTGACCCTGATGACTATGTATCATTTAAACACCTTTAAGTTCTCTAATCAACAAAATTCCAGCAAAGATTTGAGTTGTTGGCTAGTGTTTCCCACAATGCACTGCCAGATCCTAATAGGAGTATGTTGGTCGTCTGTTTGCAGTTTTTGAGATCCTTTAATTTTTTTAACCCACTCGGTTTTTTTCCAGACCTTCTTCGGTTATCACCGCCACTTAATATCAAGGAGGTGCAAATCTGGCTTTTCCCTCTGGGGACACCCACTTTCTCTCAAAGTCCAAAGATATGCATTTTGGGTTACCTGGTGATTCCAAATTGGCTGTAGGCGTGAATGTGAGCAATGGATGGTTGTCTCTGTTGTTAGCATAGTGATAGACTGGTGACCTATCCAGGGTGTACCTCTGCGCTTGCTAGTGTGAGCTGGGATAAACTCTAGCCCCCTAACAAAACTAAATTAAACAGTCAACAAAATGAATGGATGGATGGACCTTTAGACCAAATCTCAGTGCTATTCTAATATATAGCGCTGTCATGTAAAATGTCTTTTCATTGCAGTTTTGCTGGGTGGGTAGTACTATAATAAAAAAGGGGGGACTATCTAGAGCAAATGCACTTAAAGCAGCATTAGTGTAGGGAAGGAGGGCACATTTCAAGAGCCGGAGATAACTCTTTTAAATTCCTCGGCGTTTCAAATCGATTCTGACAGGTAGTTTCACCATGTTTATTTTCCAGTGTGTACATTGAACTGCAGCGTGCACTACTAAACTTATTTTCAATTTGCTTAGTTTCACTCTGCTCACTTGAGGTCAGAGGATCTCAGCGGGGAGAAACCGGGGCTGTGAATCTTCCATCTCTTGCTCCGGCTGACTCTTTTGCACTTCAAAGTGTCTCTGTGCACCTTGAGATCACCAACTCTGCATCTCAGATGGAGAATAAAAGAGATACATTATGCTTTGAAGAAATTGATCCCCGAGGATCAGCTGGATGTCAGCCAGCGTGGTTATGATACTGTTATGGTTCTGCCAGGCTGTTTTTTTTATCCTTTTGTGAAAGCGATACTATTAGATCTGCTATTACGAGTCAATAATCTTCGTCCCCGGTGTTGCCGCTGCGCTGATGTGTTTGTGGATGTCATGTCATGCAGAAGGGAAAGGTTGTCTGCACTCATATTCCAGGATGCAGCTGAGATTTGACCCAATTTGTTTTCAAGCTAAACACTCCTGCCTGTATTGGCAGTAAATCTGCACTTTATACCAGGTAGAATTAGATTTTTAAAAAAGGAAAAGATTTTCCTATCACGACTCGAGTCGCCCAAATGGAGTCGCATTCTGCACCGAATCCCCCCCCCCCAAATATAACTGCTCATATCAGATAACAGCAGGCTGAAGTACACAGCATATTCAGCAATCAATGTGAAACATGCTTACTGTTCAGCAGACCGAATGGAAAGAAAAATCCTTACTCCTGACACAACATTATTTCCACGAGTCTATTAGAAAATAACAGCATTTGCAAAGACGGGGGAGGAATACATTATCAGCAGTTAGGCTGAAATGACAACACACATTATACGGCGATTAGTTTACACAAGGCAGCTAATGGATCCAATCACAGCACATTAATAAACAAGACACTTAGCTTTGTATCTACCTGAAGAGCCACATCAATCTTTCATTGAGATAGCCACAGCCGGGGCCGAGGCAGCACGGGTCCAATATTTTGACCGCTGAGAGGGGGGGGACGATGTCAATCACTCTGCCTCTCCACCGCTACTTATGCAGAAGTAAAGAAAAAATAAAACAAAATAAACATCTCTCGGATCAAAGCAATCAGTAAGATTATTCTCTCTGCCGTGCGGCACAAAACGACCGTCATATATCTGCAGAAGCCGATAGAATCGGGGATCGATGCCCATGAATCAATGATCGTTTTGGCAGGTGTTTGCAAAGACCCCACCGCCACTTCTCTACAATGTGCATTGACATTTTTGTCTGCTACAGCAGGGTGTGTGTGCGTGTGTGTGTGTGTGTGTGTGAGGGGGGGTCTGCTAGGAGCTAGAAATCGGCCTTATGAAGACTAATAAGCCTCGCATGAAAAGCAAATGAAAGCAAATGCCAAAGTTGTATAATTACTGCAGTATTTACTCGTGTGATATATTACCAATTTACTGCATGTTTCTCTAATTAGCCAGCCCCCTTGCCTTGTACACTGTTTCTGTCAAGTACAGGCCACAGCTAAAGAAAGGAGGGTGGGAGTGGGTTTTGATGAGTTCTGTGACGCTGTTAGAATTCCTAACAGCCACCAATAGAAAGCAATGAAATAAATAAAATGAATCGTCGCAGTCAGACACTTATTGTAATGCCTGCAGCGCTATAGCAAACGCAAAAATGCCTCACTCCCGCATTGCTTACTCCCAAACTTACACAACAGGCAGGAAATACGACTTCGAAGTCGGCGTTTTCACAACTCCATCGACGCGCTTCGGCAGAAAAGACGGAAATAAACTCCAGATCTGTGAGCATACGCGGGGATCAATCCGTTAGTCAGACAATTAATCACCTCAAAAATGCATGTTTATCATTTGTCTCCAACACTTCCATTCTGATGGATTACATGCATTATAGCCCTGCTTCCGATCTGATTTGTATGCCTCACCGTGCTGATTACAAAATTACACTGCTGATGCATTGGTTTTGTCCATACAAGATTGATGGCACTGATGAATCCAAGAACAAAAAAAAAAGCACGTAAAGATTGTTAAATAAATGCAAAGGTAAAAACAAAAAGAAGGAAAAAGCTCAAACAATTAAGCAGCTGATGGGCCGAATGACAGACAGGAGACAGACAGAGCTGAATGGCAGAAGGGAGGGGGGGGGTAGCAGAGTTTTTGGCTTCTACTCCACTATTTCTGTGACTCGGGGGCGTATTCCCCCTGGTCTGCAGACAACCCCAGGCTGTTCTCTCAACTTCACCAAGTCTCTGTCTGTCTCTATCAGCCTGGGATCAGGGCTGCTCCGAGCTTGTGCGAGTGTGTGTGTGTGTGTGTGTGTGTGTGTGTGTGTGTGCCCACGCTGTCTGTTGCTTCAATAAAACCAGCCAGAGCAGACTGGGACCAGGGGGAGATTGACAGACAACACCAGCTCACAGGCACACAATAATAATGCAGCACAAACACATCGTGCAGCGCACAGAGAGCCATGCAGAGTAGCTGTGTGTGCACATGCAGCTCCATATTCCACTCTCTCACAGACGCACAGATACCCACATTCGGTGTGTGTGTGCGTGTGTGTGTGTGTGTGTGCGTGTGTGTGCATGTATGCATGTGTGCCTGTTAGGTGGGGAATAGTGGGCCTCCCTTCCCCTGGGTGCCAGGTGCCGACAGGACATCTTCTGCTGGAGGCAGTTATCTGAGGACGAGCAGAACAAGAAGGGGGGAGGGAAGACAGGAGGGGTTTTTTTCACCAGAGTATTGCCTCCATGCTGCCACAACAAGCCAAGACAAAATCTATGCATGTCGAAAAGTATGCACGGTAACGTGTAAAATTACCACCTCTGACAAGACTGTGGATAATTTCGACTAATCCTCAGTGAATTTGCTCAGCAGATAAGTCGTGTTTCCGTATTCTGCCGTGACAACGAGGCTGTGATCCTGCTTCCAAATTCTAAAGAAGATGCTGGGGAACACGTTTCATTATTTTGGATAAAAAATTGCTTCCTCAGCACTCTACATTTGGCAACAAGCCCTACCTGGATCAATATTCTGCAAAGACCCAATTTCTTTTTTGTCATTTCAGATAAGCCACTCCCACCTCGCCTTCTTCATGACTCCTGGTTGTTGCCTTGCTGGTTTTTCACTACACAGATATTACAAAAAATATTCACGTACACATCAAAATCACTGAATCCAGGTGTTCCAATCACTTCCATTGGCACAGGTGTATAAAATTAAGCACCTATGCATGCAGACTGCTTCTGCAAGCATTTGGGAAAGAATGCATGGCTCTCAGGAGCTCAGTGAATTCCCGCATAGTGCTATGATTGGATACTGCCTGTGCAACCATTCGAGTTGTGAACTTTCCTTGCTACTAAATATTCCACAGTCAGCTGTTAGTGGTATGATCATAAAGTGGAAGTGATCGGGAATGACAGCAACTTAGCTATGAAGTGGTAGGCCACATAAAATCAACAGCGGGGTCAGCTGAAGCACATAGTGTGCAGAAGCTGTTGACTTTTCTGCAGTCAGTCGCTACAGACCTCCAAGCTTCATGTGGGCTTCAGATTAGCTCAGGAACAGTGCTCTGGGTCTGTAGAGCAGTGGAGACTGAGACTGATCTGGCAATCTGACGGATGAGTCTGGGTTTGGAGGTTGCCATGAGAACGGTGCTTGTCTGACTACACTGTGCCAAGTGTAAAGTTTGTTGGGGGTGGAAGGGATTATGGTGTGGGGTTGTTTTTCAGGAGTTTGGCTCGGCCCCTTAGTTCCAGTGAAAGGAGCTCCTAATGCTTCAGCATACCAAGAAATTTTGGACAATTTCATGGTCCCAACTTTGCAGGAACAGTTTGGGAATGGTCCCTTCATGTTCCAACATGACTGCACACCAGTGCACAAAGCAAGCTCCATAAAGACATGGATGAGCGAGTCTGGTGTGGAAGAACTTGACAGTTCTGACCTCAACCTGACAGAACACCTTTGGGATGAATTAGAGTGGACACTGCGAGCCAAGCCCTTCTCATGCAACATCAGTGTTTGACCTGATGCACTTGTGTAAGAATGGTCAAAAAATTAAAATAAACACTCCTAAACTTTGTGGAAAGCCTTCCCAGAAAAGCTGAAGCTGTTATAGCTGCAAAGGGTGGATCAGCATCATATTAAACCCTATGGATTAATAATGGGAGGTCACTGAAGTTCATGTGTGTAAAGGCAGACGAGTGAAACCTTTAGCAATGTAGTGTATTTTGTTTAACCAGCACAGACTCTTTTAGTCTAAATAAACCTGTGTCAGCTCGTTATATCTATAAAAGCAAAAAAAAAAGAAAGACTCTGCAACCATCCATGAGATAGAAGAAGACTTCCCTTCCCAAGCGCCTGCTTTGCTGCATCCTGTACTGGTTGCTGACATTTTCCCATGACTAAAGAAAAGTTTATTTGTAGAAAAGCGTTCTTGTCATGAGCCGGTGCGGCGCCTCAGACGTAGCTGCCATTGTTTTCACTGAAAAATAATTCACTTCAATTCAAGCCTGGATTTTGGCTTTTGTGTACAAAAACCTAATCAAAAGAAAAGAAACTGCTATGTTGAGACTAATATAGGGAACCAAGGCTAATAAAAAGCTCAACTTACGTTGGCTAATAATCAGTGGTAATCCAGTTTTCATATTCAGAGTTTTTACCTGCTTACAACAACAGGCTGCTCAAACGTGACTGACCGACTCTCAATATTCCAGATCAGGAAACTTTAAACATGACATTTACATGTAAAGTAAAAATATACTGGAAACAAACCAGTTAAATGCAACACTACATATTCTGATAGAGTGGGGCACACTGTTCCTGCTGATGCCTTCCTTCTTCTGATACTACAAACTTTGTGCTCAGGTTTATGCATTTTTTGGCTCCATTAAATGCTTTTCAGCCTCAGTTCATGCAACACAGAGCAAATCTCTGTCAGTTTGTTCACATTTGCTTACTTTGGTTTTATAAATTGCTAGATGGAAGATAACAGTGTGGTTTTGCTTTGCAGGCAGTTCTATAAACTGATAACAGAGGTTTAAGCTCTTCATAAAGTACCTCCTCTTGTTTGCTTACATACTCCTCAGACTCCGTATTCATGGATCCATCGCAGCACCGGGGCTATTCTATCTGCTGTTGCAGTGTATGGGATTACAAAGATACACGGCCCCTACAAGATTACAAAGACGTAGAGCACAGCAGAAGCCTGTTCACTCCCTGCAGCATCCTCCTTGTTTATGTCCAGGAGATGTGGTAGAAGAGCAGGCTACCAGTAGGGAATCCTGCATGGCCGTGTAATCTGGGCTCTCCGGTTAGACACAGTGCATGAAGGACAGGCTTATCTCTGGAGGGCTCACTGTGAAACGGCTAGACACGGGAGGGGGGGCTCCATTGCTGAATGGATCTTTTACGGAGACGGCATGTGTTCTACAGTGCATTTACACCTCGATGAAGCAAAGAGATAAAGCCTTGCTATGTCAGCATGTGAAATGCATAAGCATCCTGGATGCAGGCGTAGGCATTTTGCAACACTCGTATCATTGACTTGACACACGAGTTTTAGAGGATTTAAAATGATAAATGAACCAGAACAACTGGAAAAACAAATAACCACTACATGTCATTCTCTCATCTAGCACTTACTTTAAAGCAACAACAACTCTGCAAGTTGAGTTGCAAACTGTTATTTTGCAGCACCTTGCTGCATGCTCCTACACATTCCTTCTCATCTTCGCAGCCACGGGGTATTTTTACGACATCACGGTAGGTTACAGCAGCAGTTTTTTTGTTTAAACCTTCAGCGCAGTTTGCTGCACTTGTCTGAGCTTGTGAAGACCTTTGTTAAGTTTCTCCACCTCTCCCCAAGGGCATGTCCTCAACCCTGCACAACCCCACTGTCACATCATCCCATCCCGTTTTCAGTTTGTGTTGAGATTCCATTTCCCTGCTTTTGTACTCCACGCGCAAATCCCAGCTCTGGGCAGATCCCTACATAACAATGAGCCACGCCGCTATCTGTGTTTTAACTGGCTCTGCTGGAGGAACTCTCTGGATCGCGGCCAAAACAATTCATTCACACGGAGTTCCTCACACGCCCATGTTATTTCACTCCTTTATTTTGGAAACTCGACGGAACGGCATCATTCATCACGGGCAGAACTGCTGCAAATATTTTTCCTGTTGGCTGTTAAGGAGGCGAGCTGGTGTATAATTTGCTGTGCCACCTGAATATATTGCACATAAATAATTCAAACGTAAGCTGTTACAGTTGTTGCGGGCATTTCGCGATGATGACAGTTATCGTGAAAATGATGGTTATTCCCTTTAAGTTCAGCTCTGGGATTATGTTTATCCGCTTTAGAATCTGCACAAAGTTCAGTGAGTTCACGCAGTGACTGTAAACACTGCTGTCTGTTAGCCAGAGCCTCCATTTTTTTAATCAAATCTCTCCATCCTGAGCTCTTGGCTTCCTCCTGTGTTTCTACGTCTGTGGCAGAGAGATACATCTTGATTTCATAATTAGTTTGTCGTCTCATTCGCAGTCTCTACCTGCCTTCCTGTCCACCCTGAGGACTCACACTTTATCAGCCCCTGCTATCATAGGCGGTATAAGTTTATATTACTCATTTCTTTATTTTTTTACATTTTTTTATGGTCATTAAGTCGCTGATGAGCCACGGACTGTCTGGCCTTCATCTCAAGATAAACCCAGAGATAGAGCAGTGTGTGGGAGTATTTCTGTCTCCACGCACCCATACAAAAGTCACACTGCTATCAGCTTAAAAGGTGGGACAGCTCAGCCATCTGGCAACTCACCAGCGTCAGATGCATTTGGAAATTTATGCCTCTTCTGATTAGATAGCACATAATTGGCACATTGTAAGCTCTGCTGCTCTTAGTTACTGTTGCTGCATGTGTCAAACTTTGCATCCAATCAGGTTGCAGTGGTAACAGCGAGCTCACATGAGGCTTTGTTAGGAGCAAATCATTTCTGATGACATAACCACGGGATTCAGTTCTTAAAAACTAGATGAGTAGTTTAACCTAATGATTTGATAAGTTTGAACAGGAAACAAAGATGTCAGACGTTAGTTTTGTTGGTCACATTTTCAACGACTGTTCACCCAAAAAAGCGAATAAAGGCTAAATGATTAGTTGTGCCAATTGGCAGACAGCTTTGTGACAGGGTAGAGCTTGGAAACTAGCTCATGTGGGTCGTGGCTATGGTTAGCAAAGTATGTCACATCAATGCTAATTTTGGCTAGCAAAAAGCAGAAACAAAATGAACTTAAATTTGATGAACTGCTTAAACCGGAATTATACTTTCCACGTCCACAGGGGGCGTGTCTGGGTCTGAGTGACGTAAATTTCATCAACAGTCAGCGAGGAGCGCGAGGAGATGTCCGCGTGTCTACTTGTTTTTTTGAGACAGCGTGTAACAGTGTAACTGGAAACCCCTCTAAACCCAACTTCACAACCTGCCACGCACCTTCCTAGAAATGTAACTACGCATCAGCCTGACAAAGCCCCAAACTACTGTGACTGGCTGTTCAGCACCATCGATTCCTCATGTGCATTTCATTGCAGTTTTAAAATGTGTAGACAATAATGATTGACGCAATACCAGGTTGCCGGTTCGAGCCCCGGCTCTGACAGTCTCGGTCGTTGTGTCCTTGGGCAAGACACTTCACCTACCACCTACTGGTGATGACCAGAGGGGCCGATGGCGCGATATGGCAGCCTCGCTTCTGTCAGTCTGCCCCAGAGCAGCTGTGGCTACAACTGTAGCTTACCTCCACCAGTGTGTGAATGTGAGAGTGAATGAATAGTGGAATTGTAAAGCGCTTTAAGGGTCTCGAAAAGCGCTATATAAATGCAATCCATTATTATTATTTAAACCAACTGTTAACTGTATATTTCTGTACATTTAAGTATTATTATTCATATTGCCGCATTCATTGACCTTGTTTATAGGTAATTTCATTGTTTAATCACATTAAAATGTTCCTAAGTTAATGTTTAAAAGCACTCGAAAAAGGCAAAATCCCATGTAAAATTAGGGCAACAAACTGTATTGTCATTACTGAAAATAACTGTATTTTTATGAGAAAGTTATTTTCTGTTATTTTCTGGTATTATTTTGGCGCCCCAGCTGCCGGAATATTACTGTTTTTTTAGGATTTTTTTTAACAGTGTACCTCACAGTTAAAACACCCACATCCTTGTCTTATACCAAAGTTGCTTTTCAGGGAGCTCGCCACTTTAATTGGAAAAACACAATCATATAACTTGTGAACTGTCCCAGTCTATTACTGCAGCTACTACTACAAAAAATGAGATAAAACTGTTGCTACTCTAACGTTTCCAGAGCTGCAGATTTCGTCATATTGCAGACCCTGCAATGCTTGGCATGTGGGCCTGTAAATGTCTCAAACTATAACTCCTAGATTGTATTTCAGTGCCTGCCAACACAGCCTCCCTGCAGTCTTTGAACTACTAAAACTTCACACAAGAGTCTATGGCTAATGTAACCTCTAACTCCATGCAACAGTGCAATAGATGTTAATTTATATGCTTCCTTTATTCTGTCAGACGCACTCTGTACTCTTTGTAATTCATTTCTTAGTTTTCCTATCGCATTTTGATTTGGTGGATGAGAATGTGCAGACTCTTTAGATTCCAGATATTATTCTTATGCACATTATCAGACGAAGCACAAAGTGTCACATTGTCAGAGAAGTTTGGGCAGAGATTTTCTCGTTCCCCGGATGCATGTGAAAGCAGAGCTGGTACCAGTGGGTAAACAGGATATTGTAGCCTGCATACCAGACTTCATACCTTCATTTCACTGCAGTGCTAATTTAATCTCTGTTACTATGGCAGTAGAACACAGGTTTAAAGACGTGGTCATTTGTACGATGTGGCTCCGGGCCCAAATATCACATCTTCTGCAATCTCAGATTTGCTTGTTTCCATTTAATGAAATCCATTTCATATGGTAGCATCGCATTTCGTTTGTGACAGCGCTGCCAGCTAATTGAATTTCAGGAATGAAATCGGTGTGAGATATGGATCATCCACCTCAGTGTCTTTGATCTCCCGGGATCTTCCATTTCTGTGGTCAGATTTTTATTTGAAAAGGATAATCTGTTCCACAGGCAGAAATCATCTCTCAGCAGCGTTTCAAAAGGGCAAAGGTGATCTGAAAACGGCCATTGGTGATTGGTTTTAATGAGAGTGTGACCTTTCAAAGAAGCCCAACAATAACTGGGAAGGCTGATTTAAGCAGAATCCATATCAAAGAAGCTCTGGGTTGCAACAGTGAGCACGGTACACGGCGGCAGGATGAGGAACTCATTATTCTGCGACTTACAGAGAGAGTCTGAAGCAGAGAGAACTGGAGAGGAAAGCGAGCGGAGAGCGGAGAAAACAAGTGTGGAAAAAAAAAAGATTTTAAAATGATCAAAATTCCAGTCACAAAACATTAGGGCTTATGCCGGGTCTTTTACTCGGAGCTGACAAGGCTCTGCAACTCTGCCAGCTGCCAAGCATGTTGCATCATGAAAACACACTAAAGCCTCAGAGGAAAGTGCTGAACAGCAGGGAGGGATATGAACAGCATCAAACTACGCACCCCGCTGTTCCATACAGTGTTCTCGCTGTTTTTTTAAGGCACAATCCACGATGCACGGCGCATACGTTGCTCTGCCAGGTTTGTCTGAAAGATCGTGCGCATTAAGCAGCTTTACAGGTGATCACGAATGATAATGCAGCAAAAACTACCACATAAATTAGCCGCCATTGTGATCCTTGTGTGCATCGGTGCGCACAGCTCGGCTCGAAGTAGGAATGCAAATGGCATTTTCTGCATTAATCCGAGACACGGTGATTGAATTGCAAATGCACTAAAGTCACTGTTTTTTAAATTCATTTAAAGGCTTTGAATAGTAATCGTTTCCTCTCTTCCCCCACTGCGCCGCTTAACACAAAGAGTTGGTTTTACCTTCCTCCAGTGCACGAACCGCTGACCAAAGCCGGCACACTAAAGACGAAGGCCTTTAGAGATGCTACGGTGTATGTAGCGCTTGAATACATTACCTCACTGGAACATCCCTCTGCTTTTCTGTGCAATAGTGCATCAGTTACAGAGCTTGCTAAAACACTTGTATACGAGGGACTATTGGGAGATATGAAATAGAAGTAGCTAAAATTAATTGCAGAAGTATTTGGGAGTCGTCTCAGGTGGAAGTTCACATGATCAGACATGCAGCATTAAGTAGTTTTACCTCTTTAGTATAGCTCTATCTTCTGTACTATTATATTTCTGGCAACAGTCATATGCTGACACATTGTCTGAGGCGTGTATGTTTGCATGGATTTGTTGGCATTTTGCTGGTTTTAGCACTTACACTCAATGTACATTTTAAGCTAGGAGGCCAGCATGGTGTTATTTTTGAGTGCACATAAATAAGTTTTGCAAGTACAAATGTTGCCTTTTGAGGAAAAAATTATTTTGAGCGAAGAAAAGCTTAATTTGAGTGAACAAAAATTCATTGCTGCGTGCAAAAAATGTATTTCAGCATTTGCTATTATCCATATACGCACCCAATAACAGCCCCTCTCGGTAAGTTGTTGATATTTGCTCTGTGTGCTGACAGACATCTGCGGACCTGCTCTCAGTGTGTCGCTCCCACTCCCCCACGTGTTTGTTAGCAGGCTGTAAACTCTTCTATTCATTTAGATTTAAAATAAACAATATTATTAAATTGGAACGTGACATATTCATTCAAATAACAACAACAGTTACCTCAAGGTGCCTTAAACTGCAATACTCAGAAAATCCCAGCACACATATGTCCCCCTATATGCAAGTGCTTAAGCAAGAGTGGGAAGGAAAAACTCCCTGTAACAGCAGGAACCCTCCTGCAGAGCCAGGCTCAGGGAGGGGCAGCCATCTGCTACGACCGGTTGTGGGTGAGAGGAGGAAGACAGGACAAAGACACCCTGTGAAAGAGAGCCAGAGATGAATCATGACTAATAATTAAATGCAGAACGCTGTATAAACACACAGTGAGTGAAAAAAAGGTGAGTGAAGAAGAAGCGCTCAGTGCATCTAGACCAAAAGTCATGTCTCTGGTTCTCTTCTGCATTTTGAGTCCCCTAACTTTAATGTATAAAACCATGTAAGATGTTTTTTTTGTAGCCTTTGGAGGAGATGGTGTTAACTTATAATATATCTTCATATGTCAGGTTTTATGTTGAAATTAATTAAACTAATAAAGGTGATGACACATATATACAGCACATGTTGAGCTTAAAATTTGTGATAGGTGTTAAATTATCATTTTACGGCCAAAGTGACATACTGTAGTTGTAAATGTCACAGCAGCCTGTGGTGTAGACACTCGTGGTTGTCCGTAATGATGACACAAAGAGGATCGTGTATCTGTGCCCCACAGCGACGATTTGAAGCAAGCCGCATAACAGACATAAAGGGAAGTACACGGTTACGTACTTACATCATTTATAGCATGTATGACTCAAAACAGGAAGTTAAAGGTTGTTCATGCCTCACTGTCCTCATGAGTCCTTGGCGCGTCCAATCAGGTTCTTCATTTTTGTAGTCCCTATCTAAGTTAGTGAATATTTATTTATTTGAACTACAGTATGATTCCCTTGCACGCTGTGCTCCAGAGGTGGAGTTCACCTTACAAAACAGAGTTTGATTTTTTTTGGCATCTTTTTGCTTGAAATTACCATTAAAAAATGATAATTAAATCCAATCAAATCCCAATTTAAGTTCCAGGCAGGAAGAGGAAAACTCAGAGTTTCACACCAACAGAAATCAGCAGTCACTTCAGGAAATTACACTTGCTATAATATGTCCGTTTGCAGATCGTGCCCCAAACTCTAGCATTCATCCATGTGATGGGGTAATAAAAAGGAAGAAATGTGGTGAAGTGAATGAGGCAAGAAGCAGCAGTCATTGCTGGTATTTTCCTTTAACAGACACTTAAATCCTCTCACGTCTTCTCAGATGATTTGATTCCACACCTGGCAACTTTTATGACCTTTTCTTCTAACCATGCAGTATCTCGATAATGGCCTCTGTCTTTAGTTTTCTGGCAGCTACATAAACTTATCCTGTCACTCATTTTATTTGACCTGATTTGACTTGATTTATTAAAGAGTGAATAAAGGAAAGCCACGATTTTAGTGCGCCAATATTTATATATGCTTAAAATCCCCTTTAATATCAAATAAAAATAACAAACAAACACGCAAGTGTAATCAGAATCATACGTTAGCTTAAAAGCTATATCTGCTGTTGTTAAATAACACATTATAGCACTAGCTAGTTCAGTCACACTGTAAATAAAAGATGGACATCACAAATGGGTTTATTTAAAAACACCACCACATTTTAAAATATCTAAGTTACTTTAAATTTTAGTTTTCTTAAGACAGAACTGATCACATTTAAATGAGAAGATGAAGATCTAAGTTATCAGTGAGTAAAAGACTAATAAAGCACTTGAGTTTCACTTGTTAAAGCTAAACCGTAGCCTTCTTGGATAGGTTTCAGCTCAAAGCAGATTATATTATTTGTCAGATACCTAAAAACACACCACAGGTGGAAAGGTGCAGTTTAGGAACTAATTAAATTGAGGTAAAACCTGGGAGGACACCTAATTTAAACACAAATTTCAAATAAAAACATGCTAAGTTATTCTTAAAATATCACCCTGCACAACTGTTAACATGGCCTCACGTGGCTCTTAGAGGGTTTGAAGTTTTTGCCACTTAATCACTGGCTTCATGTCTCAGCACCCAAGGCTGTAACTTAGCTAATGACTAAAATATTCACAGAAATTTTTCTTTCATCAACTTTTTTTTCTCCTCCATCAAACTGACTCTTCAACTCTGTCGCATCAAAGCCTTAAAATAGTTTGAATGGTTTGTTATAAGCCAGGTAAAAGCTTTGGACTACTCAGCTAATCCAGGACTAGATTATAAGCACAACTGTGTTAAACGCTTTTGTAACAGCGCTTTTTAACTTGTACTGTAGTCATTAGAGTTTGCTATTAATCCCCAAATAAATTCACCGTTCTTTTTAAGAACACACAAGTAGTTTTTACTTTTGATATTGCTGCCTACATTGCTACAAGCACTGAACAGCGGGGGTCTCATGGTTAACAAGCAAGCTGTTATGCCAAGTACTCCTGTCGCTCGGGAACTCGAACGGATTGTTGACCAACCGGTTTCCTCAGGCGAGATACCGAACCACAGGAAACGTCACCCGATATTTAATCAGTGTGAGACTGCGTCTGTGCGACACAGAATCAGTGTGTTGTGTAAATGGGTGATTGTGCCATGTAGTTTACAGCACTTAAGTGGCTGATTGGGCAAACATATAAATGTAACCCATTTACCATTCATTTAAGAGGTAGGAGTAAGGATAACTAATCAAACGTACAATATTCTCCATCACGTGTAGTACCTGAAGTTTAACCTCAGAAATGGACTGTGAAGCAACACTCAGCAGCTCGTGTGTTTAGTCAACACACACAGGGCTGCTGCTGTGACTGAGTCTTGTTGACTCTCATTTATTGAGGCTACTTTGAATGCATAATATTAAAGTTTATGCAAATCCTGCTTGTAGAGTTTTATAACTCTTTTTATGACAGTCTTGTTAGTTTTACAGCGGGGATTCGACTCTGTTCTTTCTCACACTCGCGTGAGGTTTATTAGGCTCTAAATGTAACACGGAGGCATAAAGCTAAATAAAAATGAATAAAATTGAGTGATTAGAGTTTTCCGTTTGAATTAGTCGAGCTTCATCTATTTATTAGCAGTGCTGTGCGATCCTGCAGATTTTGGTATCGATCCAATACCAGTAAACGTATAAAGATGAGTCACGTTTTAATGGCAACTAAATCACTGTGATTTTGACTGTGAACGATAATGAGTTAACACGCACAAAAAAGCCCCCAAACCTTTCAGCATGTGCTATTCAGTGGGCTACGTTGAACTTAGAGGATGGAATCAAAGTATGGATGCCATCACACTCGTATCAGTCAGATACCAGTACAGTGGTCCCTCGCTATAACGCGGTTCACCTTTCGTGGCCTCGCTGTTTTGCAGATTTTTTTGTGTGCAATTTTGAATGTTTTTTTTTTAAGCACATTGTGTTCTGCGTCCTGATTGGCTTTAGATCATTGTCAATCAATCTCATGTCTCCTGTACAGTACAGAATGTGTTCAGCTTGTCAAGTTTACATTAATCTTCGATCGCTAGCAGTGTGACTCTGAAGTGCTGCACTGTATGTTTGTAAGTTTTCTCCCCAACAAACACAACAATGTCGGCGAAACATTTTGCACCGTCAAAGGCACCTGCGGCAGCACCCAGAAGGCAGAGGAAGATGCCAGCCATCGCACATAAACTTAATCGAATGGACATGCTAAAGGAAGGTAGAAGTTACCGTATTTTTTGGATTATAAGGCGCATTAAGCGAAACAAAACAGTCAGATAAGTCAAACTTTACTCAACTCATTCTTCTTGTTCCTCTACTTTCGTACCATTGATTCATTAATGTTGAGTTCTCTGGCAGCTGCTCTATTCCCATGTTCTGGACCTGAAAACAGGGTTTGATCTTTGGTTTCATTTGATAATACTGGACTTATTTTTCTACGAAGGTTTGAACGTTGAGTGAGTTTAAACAAGAGAGAAAAGTGAGAAAATGTTCATGCCTGTCTGAGAAAAGTGTATAAAGTGTGTAGTGTTTTACAGCCTTAAAACATCTATAATAACTATAAAAAACAAACGCTGGCTACTTCACGGATTTCACTTATCTCGGGTTATTTTTAGAATGTAACTCCCACGATAAACGAGGGACCACTGTACCAGCTTTAGTATATTTAGATCGATGTGCCCACCTCTGTTTATAAGGTTTAATTCTCAACTGATTTCAGTTTAACTTATTAATATTTTTCCATACAGACCAGAACAGATGAAACAAAAAAAAGAGGAAAAACTTTCAGTTTTGTGCAAAACCTGTGCTGCAAAAGTAGCATATCTTGTAGATGTCCCTTTTGCTGCACCGGGGGAATACAGGCTAGTATCAAACCTCGCCTTGGGCTATAACCTTTGTTCTCTGATATCAAAACCCATACAATCGTGCTGTATGCGATCAAAATCTGAGAGTCGCATTGATATTCAGGCAAAATAGCAGTAGTGGCCTTTGAAACAATCTTTTCCATGCAAGACCATCCAATTTTGTTCCAAATGCAGCTACATTAGGACATGCAATATCACAGAGGGAAACACTGGAGAATTCAATCAATGCTCACTTTGAAATCCACCCTAGCAAAATTTCTTCTATTTCGCTTCAATTCACAAAGCATGATGGTGATCTGATGTGTGTGTGCGTGTGTCTGTGCTGCACGGTGGTGTGTAAGTGTGGTTTGTGTATGTCGAGCATGCTGCATGTTGCAGTAAATCGTAGCAGATTCCTCCCAGGGGGACGTGAAGATGAACCGTGGGGAGGGTGAAGGATCGGCAGAAGGGGGGTTTGAGGAGGGGGGGTGGGGGATAGTGGCTGAGAAGCTGACAGAAACATTATTCAAATGATCTCCTGTGCTTTTGCTTTCTCTCTTTTTTTACTTTTTTGCGCTCCCCCAGCTGCAAACTAAATCCTACCATTTGAGTCTCGGTGAGATAGGAAGAGCTGAGGCAGTTTGTGAATGTTATCCCCCCCCCCTCCTCGCCTTTGGCTCGTAAGCGCCAAAGGTCCCAGAGTCCTCTGGCGGAATTACACGCACCTTGGCCATGCTCGACTCAGGGGCCCTGCTGTTTATGAATCAAATATTTGATTTGGAAGGTCTGCCGTCCAGCCTATTTCCAAATGCCACCCGAACAATAGAAAGGTAACGGTGAATCCGGCTTATCTGAGAGAGACCGTCCACTCGCAGACTGCTGGGCCCAGACACTGTTGCTGCTGGTACTATGGGACTGAAAGAGCAGCGAGAGGACGACATAAGACGGAGATGGGGGAGAAGGGAATGGCGTGCGGGTGGGAGGGAGGAAGCATTTTTGCAAAGCTGTGGCTGGACATATTGTGCTTTGATGGGTCGGCTTTCAATTTTACTGCCGTTTTTCTTCAGTGTGGCGGCGCAGTATTAAAGTCTTCAATCTCTAGTTGATATTACAGGACTCACAGCAGATTGTGATAAACAGCACTGCGCCTTCCTGGGCACTTCCTCTCTGAACATCTGTTGAAGCATCACACGGCGACAAAAGCAGTGTAATTATAATGCACCACCTAAACCTGCCTACCGCACAGGACTTGGTGCGGTTCTTTAAAGTAGGTGTCGCTCTGGCAGACGAACAGTCAGCCTGGAAGGGGGAGTGGGTGAGCTGGCTGGCTCGTGGGTGGATGCACATAGCTGTGTCTGTGTTTTCCGGAGCTTGGAAAATCACAAGTGACTGCAGGTGTGGTTTTTCATGTTGTGCCATAGAATTACAGTGCTGATGTTCAAGTATTCAAGTGTGCTGAGTCATGTTTACAGGTACGTGGGGCCGTGTTACACAATGGGACAGGTTTCAACAGCTGTACTCAGTGTTGTTGTACACACTGTACCACACAGGAATTTCAGTTTGCAAACCTTGTCAGGTTTATGTATATATATGTGTGTGTGTGTGTGTGCATGAAAGGTAAGGTTCAAAGTGGTCTCAGTGGTTAATTAGAGAATTAGGAGCTGTAACCTCGAAACTGGAAGAGTGCCTCCAGCAGGTTCCTGGAACAACATCAGAGATCTCTGTCGATAAGAGCGCAGTCCGAGGAACAGCTAAGATACTCCACAGAACCCTTCCATGTCCCAGACCTCACACACATGGCATTCTCCCAAAGGGTAACATGTGAAAATGCTTAGTATGAGGCTTCCCACCGTCATATATATATATACCTATGTTGTATAGGACATAGCATGCAGTGCTTCTACATTTCCTAGTCAGATCTATCCCTCATGAGCTTTGCTACATCGCCCATGTAGCCATGGTCATGTTTGTGAAGGTCAGCCGGGCAGCTACTTCCTCTCTTCCCTTTAGATATCAGTAATATCAGTAATATTGGTATTCAATCGATAGTTTGGCCTGCTTGTCTTCTGTATATTTGTTCATCAGAAAGTGGACGTGTCTGTGCAGACTCCTTTCATACAGGCACACTTTGCTCCACGACCTCCTCCCTGTCTGCTGTGTTTATAACGCCTTCCAGATATCTCGGAAATCGGTATGTTGAAACTTGAAAATGACATCACTGCTGAGTTAGCACATTCCAGAAAAAAAAACAGGATGATTTGGTTTGATTCTTAGCAAGCTAGAGCCATTCAGGTATCCATCCATCCGTTCACTTCCACTTATCCTTTTTAGGGTCGTGGGGGGTGCTGGAGCCTATCCCAGCTGTCATAGAGCGAGAGGCGGGGTACACCCTGGACAGAGACAACCATTCGCTCTCACACCTATGGCCAATTTAGATTAATCACTTAACCTATCCCCACAAACTGCATGTCTTTGGACTGTGGGAGGAAGCCAGTACCCTGGGAGAACATGCAAACTCCACACAGAAAGACCCCGGCCTGATGGTGGAATTGAACACAGGACCTTCTTGCTGTGTGGCAACAGTACGAACCACCGCCCTGCCCATTCAGGTATCACTAGCAATAAATCATAATTATTGTTTCTTGTAGCACATTCATGGATAGAGTGCGCTGTTTATAACAGTTGTTCTACTGATTAAAAGTTTTACAGTTTTACTAATGTTCACGATCGGAACCGCCATCTTGGATTGTTAAGTCACAGAAAATTCCAACTAAGTCGGGAACGCAGCAATAGTGGTCATTAAGATGTTTTTAGAATTAGCAAACCGATGACGATTCATCTCATAAATCGTGACACACTGCTCTCCCCCTTACAGGTTAAACGTGTCGATATCAGTAAATATCTGTATCGGTCATATTGGTCCTATTGGTATTTATTTGGTATTGGATCAATTCAGACACTGGATGAACTCTGGGCCTGCACCAAGGCCAAGGAGCAGGTAAATGAGGATTATTTTAAATAAGTATAGTAGGTATAACAGGCCTGCTTTAAAACCCATAGTCACACCTCTTCCTGTTGAACCATCCCATATGTACTAATACTGTGTTCTTGTTTTATGGCTGCAGTTCACATTACGCATCAGTGCTGCACACACCTGTGGCAAAACACAAAAGATGTTAGCTAATGTTGCACAACCCAATGCACAGTCAGCGCACATGGTGCAATAGTGGAGCGTATTGTTGCGTATTGGTTGACACAGACAGGAAGAGGGTGCGGGCCCATATTTATAGTCCCAGGAAGGCGATAAGCTCGAGTCCACTCCTACGCCACAAATCCTGAGAGCTGCACAGGTTCACAGGTCAACGTTTAATAGCACAAAGTAATCTGCAGACAAACAGCCCAGCCCACTGTACAGTCATCCAGGTAAATATTGCTGCACTCATTTGTCTCGCCCTAGCCTCTCATGGCCTAAATGTACATTTCATAAATGTTGATGAGCTGCCAGGTGATGAGCAGGCCAGCGGTTATTGCTGTACAGCATGTCTCAGCCCATTGTTTGGGATGGGAACGCCCGTGATTAATTCAGCCGGCTACTTGGAATCACCATGTGGAGGAGGATTACAGTCAAGGTTATTGGCCTGGTGGCTGGAGGCCAAAAGTGGCAGACAGATAGAGAATTGCAGAGAGAGCAGGGGGTGAAAACAAGGAGAGCACAGAGGAAAAGGAAGACGTGTAAGATCCCCACGGTGAATGAGACTGCCTACTTATCAGCTGTGATGCGTGATGTGCAAACAGAGGCCTTTCAGGGCTGCCAGGCACACAATAGCTTTGTTTGCTATGCAATAGAAACTAGTTGTTCGCTGCTGAGTCAATATTTACTGCCTAATGGAATGTGTGCTCTGCTACTAGCCCTGATCAACAACACCAGATTGAAGGAGGGACTTATTACCTCCCCGCTCTGTCTTTCAACCCCCCCATGATCATCCTCTGTCCCTCTTCGTCCTTCCCTCCCTCTCCTTTATCGTACTCTCCCTGCCATCCCATCTTTTACTTCCTTTCCTCCCCCTTGCACTCTCAGTGTTTTGTTACTCCCTGTTCCTCCTTACCCTGCCCTCCCCTGTTCTGTCAGTCACATATCATATCTTGCATCTGCACCTCCCCTTGGCATAGCTAACAAAAACAGTTGTGGAAACTCCATATAAGGCTCTGTTTGGGGCCGACGAGGTAGTGAGCGAAAAGGAGATCACTTATCAGGTAATTTAACAAAGGAAATATTGAATCCTGAGCGGAGTAGTACAACGATAGAAAAGGAAAAAAATAAAGACTTGACAAGAGGAGGAGAGTCCTGTATTTCTGAAGGCCAGTGTCCTACCAAGGCCGTGACACTAACTGAGAGAGAGATGGCTTAGCGATGAGATCACTGCGCTAACAGAATGATCCCTTTGTGTCTGAGCAGTGGTTGGCAGTGAATGCGTCGCATGTGGTATTTACGCCGTGGCCTCTGATAAACTAATCACAGGCAATTTTCTTAAAAGGTGCACGCAGGCCAGTCGTGCACAAACGCACCAGCGTGTCTCCTTAATAGCACAAAGTGGAACTGGTTTCTTCCCTCTCTGGGTATTGATTGTGCTCTGTCTGCCACCCTCGCACACAGATGCACACCTTTGCCCAGGTGTGCACCGATAACTAGAGGCATGACACACTTGTCTGAGTTCTTTAAAGGTTTTTTTTTTTTTTTTACACGCCAGCCACCCCGACAATCCATTCCTTTCAGTCATGCTTCAGCATCGTTTCCTTACAGCCCCGAGGATTACTGAGGAGAGGACGGCTGTGGGAGTGACTGTGCAGGGGTAGCTGGGGTGAAGGGGGGTTTCCATAGTGACACCAAGGCAATGAAAAGATTGGACCAGTGGAGTGCGGAGCCGGTGCCAGGGTGTGTATATGCACGCACGCGGGTTCTGCTCTGTAGCTTGGTTGAGACACAGTGGAACCATTCATGATCTACTATCTGGCCCCCAGTGGCCTTTTCGCTCTTAAATCAGAGCCCTCAGATCCCTGCTGTGTTTTGTTTTCACACCCAAATCCACAGCAAAAAAAGAGAAAAATTACTGTTCTAATAGTGTTTGATATTTTCTGTCATCTTTCTCCTCCCACGCATTAGAGCCTTCTCATTTCTGTCCAAAAACTGTGCCAAAGTGGCGAGGTCATGTTTAATACCCCTGTCATGGAGAAGAGAAATTGATGGCTTCGAGTTGTGTGTGTTAATAGTTTTATGCTGGCCGAGGGATAAACAATTAGAGGGAGATGTATTCATAGTCTCTAATTATCCTTTCTGCATGCAGATTAAATGTTTTCATAAGTTTGGCTCTAACGAGCCAAATCCTCTCAATATATGGGCATTACATCTGTCCACAATCCAAAACAAAATCACTTAGCTGCTGTTGTTATCAAGTCACACTGTGCTGTGAGCGAGACTCATCAATATCATTTAACCGGGGAAACTTGGGGCCTCATCTGATTGCCTTTTATAGCCATTTTCCAGTGAACTTGACCTCACACTGAGTCCACTGACAGGGCACTGACTGTGGCTCAAAGTGTGCTCAAAAATGCATTTACTACGAATCTGTCTATGAAACGACTCAAAACGTGCGCACGTCTTGTAAAGATCCCCCCCTCTCTGCCCTGAGCATACATTACAAGAGGAATAATTTTCAAAGGGGCCTTGATTGTGCAGAGCCTATTAATGAAATCTGTGGTCTTTCATAGAAATGACACTTAATGAAGACTATAAATTGGGCACAGACGCCTTGAAAGAACAGTGTCAAATTAGAGCTGAAATTCTAAATCTGGTGTAATACCTTGAACAGTAATTTAAAGATAAGACAATTTCTCGTTTGGCACGTGAAATAATTAATTATCTCTTTGGTCCAAATCTTAACAGGGCTGCTTAGTATGCATATAAAATTCTGAATTGTAAAATCAAATTGACATTATTAACTTATAGTGTTTTAGATTACATCTATTTGCTTTTTAAAAGGTCCCACGGAGTTGAATTGATAATTAAGTAATGAAATGAAAATGTATGATCTAATCAATGGTAGTCCATATTAGCTCAGCAGTAGTAATAATAAGGGTATGGGCACTGAGGGGGCTGCCTAAAACTGGCAGAAGCCCTGAAGAATTAGGTTGCAATATGACTAATAATTATCATCGATCTATAATGAAGCTTTTTTTACTCCTCTTGGATAACTGAATGGTATTTATATAGTGCTTTTCTACTCCAAGTGCCTTTTACCACAAGCCTCATTCATGGAAGCTTGTTTCCACCATGGAAAAAAAATAAAAAAAGGCCACACATTGGCCGAAATTTCAAGTTGATATATCAAAATGTTAGGTTTTGCATTAGGTATCTCAAAATTTTGAGTTGATAAGTCAAAATGTCAAGAAAAAAATTGTGAATTTTAAATGACTTTTTAGAATTTCTGAGAGTTAGCGCTGTCAATCAGAAAGCTCCAGGTTCTTCAGCTTTGAATGGCTGCATAAAAGGTATGAAGTGGACATGCACAAAGTGTGCTGGCATCCAGTGTGGGCATCAATTGCAGATATCCAGTGTGGACACGCAGACTGGACCCAGTTTGTTGACGTCACATCAGTGTGGTCATAGTGAACTACTGAACAGCTGATGTCTTCTGTTCCCACATAAGAGCTAACTCTGCCTTTTCAGTTATTTTCTTGAAATTAAGCCATTACTGAATTCAAGATAACGTCAGATGTCTTTTTCAGTGGCAGAAACAAACTTCACACACCCAGTTTTTTTCTACACCCAAGCATCTTGTCTAACATCACTGACTTCATATATTTTTAAAATCATCTCACTTCATCCAACAGTGCTAACGTTAAGTAACGGAAAAAAAATGGAAACCCAATCAGCTTTTCTCATATCTATGCCCAGCTAACCAGATTTCCCACGTCCACCTCTCGTTTCGTTCACCTGCCACGTGCCCGATTGTCTTTTGCTCTGTAGCGAAGCCTCCCAGTGTTCCTTGTTGTTTTTCCTGGTGTTCACAGCTGTCTTATGCATGACCTGTTGCCTATTTTCATTTTTTGGTCCTTGCCTTTTTTCCTGCGGTGTGCCTACATTGTTTGGTTTTGGTAGGAGCTTTCTTTGTATGACCCATGCCTGGATTAAAGACTGGATTTGGGATTTTACTCTGCCCCCTGGTGTTCCTTATTACATTGTCATTGTCAGGATCCCTAAATTTTCTGTCCCACTGAAATCCATCATTTATTTCTACATTTTTTTCTCTTTACTTTTCTTTTTTAAATCTTCAGATCACTCTCAGGATGCCGCTAGGAGCCGCTGCTAGCACCTTGGTGTCTGATACGACAGGACACCTTCAGCGCTCTTGTGGAGTTTGTGCCTCACCGGGTCGAGGCGTTTAGGCAGGACGTGTTGGACCCACACTGTGTGAGGCAGGGAGTTTAAATGCTCTGTTCTTAATTGGAGTATTGGATGCTAACATGCTCGCCTGCATATTTATTATTAATATATGTGTTCAAAACAAATCTGTGAACATTTGAAATCTCAGCTCATGAAAATTCATGAGCATTTTAATATATCTGGTTTAATCCTTTTTTGTATGGAATTTGTTGCTTATTAATCTATTTAAAAGGATTTCTCGTGACATGTTATTTGGTGCAACCATTACCCACGTGGAGTGACCAGCTATAGCAATAACTGTATTCAAAATTGAAAAAGAAAAATACTATTTTAACACATTTTTAAGTCAGTTTTATGTAATATGCATGAACTAATTTATCTGTATAAAAAAAATCACTTAATTTGAAATCTTAAAATGTATGAATGTATTATATGAATAGATATTTATTGTTAGTGTTTGAACAACACTTATTTATTGTTGTTGTTTTAATACTGTATCAGCTGTAACTTCATGGTGTCTTTGTGTATTAAAGTAAAGGAAATCTTACTTATCGATCAGATACCAATAACAAAGTTGGTATCGATACCTTTCAGGTATGATTTTTATAACAACTTACAAATTGTATATATTATCTATATTAGCAGATCTCAAACGAATGGCGACATTACATGTGCCTGTACTCTCCTAGCATTACGTGTACATAGGGCTGGGCGATATGGCCTAAAATCCATGTTGCGGTATAATTTGAAGCATGTGCAGTAACGATATATATTGCGATATATTCTTTTCTTCTCTCTCTCTCTCTCTCTCTCTCGCTCGCTATATATATGTCAAAATGACTGAACAGTATAGAATGCCATTTTAAGAGCATTTATTGTGCAAAAGTTGTTTTTTTATTTTTCAACTTACAAAACTTTTCAAATAATATTTAAGATGTAGCAGGTTTTTTTTCTAGACAATGTAACACAAAATTCTTAAATAACAAATAAAAAAGAAGGTAAATGCGCAAAAATTTTTTGAATAAAAGATACACGTAAAATATCAGTAAAACACTAAATTATAAGTTTTTTAAATAAAGTGCAAAATGTGCCTTTGGAAAACATCAGTCTGCTGGTGTGTAGGGCCACCTTTTTTCTTTCCACTTGACTCACTGGGCGTTTGTGGAGGGCGCCGTTTTTGGTTTTCCTCATATTCCAAAACGTGCTTCGTCTCTTCGCTATTACTGTCGCCTGGCATAATTTGCAGAAGATATTTTTCTGGTTAAAATCCGACTGCTTAAACCCAAACCAGGTGTATATGACTGACGTCGCACCGGTCTTCTTTATGAGCACCTCCTCCCCCTCTCCACATGTAAGCTCCATGCTTGCAGCCGCTGCAGTGCTTTCGACCAAAACAGGCGCAGCTTGATGTCACCATCAACATGCGCTATCGTGGTAGAGTGGTATAGTCAAAATCTCTCCCGTTTGGCAAATTCATATCATTTCTTGCATATACTGCTTCTACCGCCCACCCCTATAGTGTACCATATGTGCAGTGTCACTCTGGGGTCAGCAGAATGCGTTGCCATGCATCTTTAAACCTTTAAATAAGTGTTCATCAAACAGTGACGCTAACAGTGCCTGTAATTGATGATTTATAATGTAGTTTGCAAAGAAGAAGGAAAAATATACGTATTTATTATTTATTGTTGTTAGTCAGCCGGAACCACTCTCTGAGTGTCATCTCAATTCATTTTGGGGTTTTGTGTCAGTTCAGTTGGAAAATCTGAAAAATGCTTGTCTGCCAGAGGTACAACAAGAAGAAGGTTAAGGTGAGGTTTAGGACAAGGATTCATCCTCTGTGCAAAACTTCACAGCTGTCACTGGTTACTGAGATATTTCAGTCAGAACAGAAGGCTCACTGCGTGCCCTCAGCCATGCAGCAAAACACTTGCTTGCACAGCGCGATCAAAAATGAAAGATCGAAAAGTGAAAGATGATTAACATTTGTTTTGCTGTAAAACCAAGACGGCTTTGCCCCCTGCAGGGACTTTTCAGTTCTGGTGGTTTTGTCAATATATTTTAATATTTGGCCTGATGCAAGAAGACACAGTGACATAAAAACGCGATGCTTCAGCTCCACTGCTTCATAACAGGTTAAATGGAGCGGAGGGCGATGAGCAATTCTCCAACAATCCCTCTCCTTGGGTTGTTCTTCCCCCTCCAAACCCATCACTTCCTGGTGTTCCGGCTTAAAGCTTTACCCTGTGGGGTCCCAACAGGCTGGAATAAAACACGAGTGGATGCGGCAAGTTGCCATGGAAACTTAATAAGCCAGCAGTTGTAGTGAGAGAGGGAGTCAACTACAGTACCCGGTGAAGCATGCGTCTGAAGGAAATAAATTGAATGCTGTGGAGGGGAAGAAGACGGAGGGAGACGGGAGGGGAGGAAAAAGAGGCAAGGGGGACCGGGTGCTATTGTGAAATAACCTTTTAAGTCGGAATTAAATATTTTGTCGAGAGCGCGCGACTCTGATGTCCCACCCAGGCCTCCTCCGCCTCTCTGCGATGTGCCAGAGGAGGGTTGGAGGTTAAATGGTTGTCTGCGTTGTCACAAGGACACTCTGAGCCGTCTTCTGCCGTGCGTCTCAACTTGTGACCAAGGAGCGCCTGACTGCTACCTCCAGCCCCACCCCCCAGCTTCCCCTAACCTCACCTACAACTGTCACGGCTGTCGGGCCATTACACAGACGCTCGTCTCCAGGGCGCAATTGATGCGCCTTTAGCTGTCAAAGCTCAAAAGCCTCCAACATGCTACAATATTGCCGAGCATCCTTTACACCGCGTTCATTAACCGCCAATCTATCATTAATTATTGGCTCCTGGCATTTATGGAGAGGTGGGGAGATTGATAGCGTGGGGGCCGGGTTGCTGATTGAGCCTGTGTATAATGATTCACAACAAGGAGGATCCCTCTTAGCTTTTATTTATAAGGCATGGAGTGAGAAGGGGAGGGGGGCGCTTCTCACCACTTGCCAGAGGTGTTGTACATCGGTCTAGCTAACCCGATAAGTCCTCACGGCAGCTGGAAAACAGCTTTATCTTCATTCTCCACGTCTCTCAGGGTCCGTCTCCATATGTTTTTGGACAGCTCGATGATCATCTCTCTTTACCTCTGCGGGCTCCTCTTCCCCCCGGCCCCCTTAACAGAAACAAATTAATTCCCCTCTGAGGCTTAAGCCCTGGACCCCGCAACTTTAAAGGTGATGAGCTTCCTGCTCTTGATTCAGGGGCCAGGCCACTGCCAGCTTTCTATTATTGGGCTTTGAATAGAATTAGCTATCTGCTGCAATAGCAAAAAAAAATTAAATAACAGCGTCAATGACATCCTTATGTCGCTGTAGCTCTAAATACAATAAAACCAGGCCTCGCCGAGTCTATAAATCATCAGGAAACCTTGGCCTGAAAGTGCCAGCAAAAAAAAAAAAAAAAAACCTGAAACGTCTTCCTTCTCTTTTTACACCCTAATTCTTTTTCATCCCCCTCTCTCCCCGGACCTAACACTATTTACAGCTTTTCAGATGCTCAAGCCACCAAAATATAGCGTTGTTTTATCTTTAGACAAGTCGATAAGGGACCATATTGGTTTTCTGCTAAAAGCTACGGATTGCGCTGCCTGTATTGACTCATCAGTCGGGCAGTTCAGACCGCAGCTCAGGGAGTCACATCCGTCCACACACACACGCACACACATAGTCCTCGGTTTGCTCACAGCGTTTCATTTTCTGAGATTCACCTGGTGGAGAGAAAGATATTAAAACTAAGAACAAGGATCAGAGCCAGGATAACACAGTGTAACAAGAAAGAGGTAGCGAGCGGGAGCAAGCGAGAACAGAGAGGTACGAGACAGAGCAGACGGAGTAAGACAGGGGAACAGGAATAGACGTGAAATGAACACCCCTCCGGAGCGCTTTATCCTGCATTGTCACGCTCTGTTATACCGGCGGTCTGCTTGATATTTAGTGACAAAGACTAGATTAGGGCTGCCTGCCTATCGCTGCTGTCCCCAATCAACCCAGCGGTGCACAAGCAGTCACACGGAAACCTGCTCCTGCTGGGAGCTAGTGAAAGCTCCTGGAGGCGTCAGGTGAGAGTTAAGATATTGTCAGAGAGGCCAGAGAGAGAGACGGACAGATTCGTTACATCGGTTATTATTCCAGGTCGCGTCACAGTGGAATGGGAGAACTCAGCAGGTTTCATTAAAGCCCCCAGAGTGAGCTGTTCAGCAGGCTGGTTAGTGTGCAGATTCTGGGAAAGCATTGAATAGATGGAGGGTTACTGGAGGTGACTGAGATAAAACGAACTAGTGTGTTTTGGCCCGCAGAGGTTATTATATGTTGTTGCACTGAGGGCTCACAAAAGGCTGGTCTGAGCTACAGCTCGGTCAAGCTGTTTATTATGAACTAGGTTGATGTAACCAGAAATATCCAGAGGCTTAGGAAGCCAAATGGACAGCTGCCATTTAAAATAATACAAATAATGCATGGGTGACTATCATTAGGCAACAGGATAAGCTTTCAGAAGATGTTTGATTTTATGCATTATTCTGTACCGTCGCTCATAAAAGTATTCCAGGAGATGGAAATCTGCCTCCGAAAGACTTTCATCTGCAGGCTGAGAACGGTTCCCATGTTAACCCGGGAAAGACGAGTGTTGAGCTTTCAGCAGAAAGCCACAATAGTAGAATTAGGATTCATGTAGCGTTGGCTTTACAGGTACTCTTCCAAATGACTCCATGGAGCCCTTCAGGCTGCTGTCAGCAGAAACCCTCACAGGAGACATACAGCTTATATGCCCTTGGTGTTTCACAGCACTGGAGCAGATGGTTATGATATGGATTACACTGACAGTAAGTCAATAAGACCCAGATCTTGGGTTTGCACCGGATTAGTCAATTGTCTCTGCCCCCCCCCCCCACACACACTTTTTTATGATTTTGTTTTCTGACTGTTAGTGCCTCTCGGCTTTTCGGCTCGATTTGAAGCCCCTCTGCCAACCAGGCTATGAAACACAGCTCTGAGGTATTCACCACAAGCCGTCCATGTCCAGATAAACAGGGGATGCTCATCCCGATGCCGTAACCCACCAGCGCAACCCGCACAAATCTCATTTATTGCTCCGCTGCCATATGTTACATGTCCACATGCTTTTACTCTGATTTATGCGCTCAAAACCAAGCTTGCAGGCCAGCTTTGGTTGCAATTAACCAGTGCGCCATCCAACCAGAGCGCGGCAATTAAACAGCATCCAATCAAATTTGCGTGACAACCAGACGCCTTTCATCACAGCGGGAAACCAGACGTGCTCCGTGCAGCCCACCTGCCCCGAGCACTGTCTCGGAGATGGTCTGGAATAGCTAATTAGGCAGGGCCGCTTTCAACCATCCAGCACGGGACACTCACACCGAGCCGATACAGAAAAAATTCCACTTGATCTCGTCATCGGGCTTTGCTGTGTTTTTTGTTGTTTTTTTATGTGTCAGCATTCTCCTGTTTCATCCTGCATCCACGCAGGCAGAAGAGAGAGAGGAGCAGTTATGGTTTGTTTAACAGAGCTTCAGAGGAGTTTGGAAGCACCTGCTGTGCACGTCGCACCGCATGCTTTTCAACCGCAGTCCCACCCAGGGAAGGGGGATGGGGGGAGGGGTCGACTGTGCAATATTTTTAAAAAAAAAAGTCTTTTCATTTTGGGAGGTTTTTTTTGGTAAACGGTGGACTCGTCTTTCTCAGCTCACACGTTTAAACTGGTTGTCATGTTGTTGCGAGAGCATTCGTGAGGTGATGTGCTGCAACTCCGGCGCTTTGAGCAGCAGGAAGTGCACTTCAAAGAATGCGTCTCTGCTGCGAGGCTCTTTGGTTACACTTTTGTTAAAAGCAATCCATTTTTAGCTATTGTTCCAGGTTTTGTTCATGCGAAAGCATCGAGGGAGTGGGGGTGGGGGGCTATTTTACCACAGAAAGGATAAATATATGCATATGTAAATAATTTCAACAAAAGCATCGAGTCAAGTCACCTCTCGCTTAGCTGTAAACCGTCAAAACTCCTCTCCGTCCTGGTGTTTGGAGAGGTGAAGAATGGAGTTCTCACTCACAGCTGGAAAACAATAACGCAACAAATAATGTATGAGGGGCCAGCAAAGGGGGAGCGCACCGCAGCGAACACAAACAGGAATTATTCATTATATATGCAGTATTCGCTCAGTTTGTGTGAGTGAGCAAGTGAGCTCACCTCAGTTAATATGCAGTGTTTTCCATAAGTCAGGCAGGGTACCTCACCCTTGCTTCTAGCAGGAACCCTGTGAACCCACCTCCTTCTTTAGCTTTCCGACTTCCTCCCTGCCCTTACCCCCGACGTCCTGCGCTCACAATAAATTGATGTGAACGCTGTTTTATCACTAGAATACCAACTTGTCAGTAATGTGCGGGAATGTGCTCGCAGTCAGCAAGCCTGAAAGCTGCTCTTTCCCTGTCCGCTTTCTTTAATGTCTGGCCTTGACAGGGAAAAAAGGCATACGTTGGGCCTCAAAACTGAGCAGCTCATCAGTCATGACATACCATTAGTGTTCAAAAGGCCAATTACAAAAACCTACAAGGAACTCCTAGTCACTAAACGGCAGACTTCGATTGGAGCTTGACCTCGCCGCGATTTGCGTGCACAGCTAAGCACCAAATAATAGATAAAAGATCTTTAACATAATTACGCCTTAATGGACACTGAAGCCACGCTGTCAAAAATTGATATGCAGGCCTTGGTGCGTTTAAGAGGAGATGGCAGAGCACATTTATCTCCACGTCAAAGAGGAACCGAGAGAGAGGGGAGGACAGCTAGAGGAGTGACACACCAGGATGTGGATTGCACCACCCTCTGCAAGATCATCTCCCATCAAGCAATTCTGTGTTAGTGCTTTCTAGTCTAATTGCAGTGAAAATATCCACCCCTCACCCCTACCAACCCTTTTTTATATTTAATCATATCCTGCTATTCTGTTGACAAAGCCTGATGAACATCATTTCCACTGCCGGGCCTTCTGCCGGGTCGTATTAGCGCCAATGTTGACCATCTCCACCAAGGTTACCGCCAATAACTGCGGTCAGCTCCAGTTGGCTGCATTTAGCAAAGACTTTTTGTGAAGTCAGCCCCATTAAGTCAGGGATAATTGTGTGTGTGTTCTCCGTGGTGAATATTTGATCTGCTGTTTGCCCTTTGCCGGCCACACAGTGCAGAATAATGGCCCTCTTTGAGCGGTGCGAGGCAAAACCTTCAGCTCCTTCGGCCCAGTAAGAGGCCACTGCAATTACTCTATCAATTATTAATTCATCATAAAGGTCGTCCCTTTGCTCCATTATCCACACCAGTCTAAGCATGCCAATGTCATGAGTGTTAACAGGGCCTCCGGGTCAAACGCCACCCAGACAGAGAGCTACAGACACTTCACAGGATTCAACTTATTGTATGAAGCGTTGGAAGCCATATGTGTATAATTAATGAAGAGTGTGAAATTTTAATATTTGAAAATTCTAAGAGTAGTAAGGAGTCTGAATTAACCTTTAATTAAAGGTTTTACTAAAGGGTCATTTAGCGCTAGCTAGCTAATTGAAGGCTAAAGAAGAAGCAATAAGCTTGGAGCTGTACTGTAGCAAGTAGCCTAGCTAGCAACTGTGTCTAGTGGACAAAATGTTTTATACTGAATGTGAATCTACAACATTTTGTTAGTTAAAGGTTTTGTTCTCTTTCTATGATATTTCACCTCAGTGAGCAGGCTTGCTACCTAGCAAGCTATGATATATGAGAAGAGGACAGACGTGAGTGTGATAGACTGAATTTAAAGAGAGAAAAAGGAGAAAATAGGAAATGAGATTTGAAAACTTGTTGAGAAGAACACGGACAAGACTTGAAAATGTCTTCAGAATAAAAAAAAGAAGAACAGAGGAGGATATGAGAGCAGAGGTGTCAGGAGCTGATACAAGAGAATAAAATATGCGGTTCATCTTTTGTGCATCTTAAGTTACTGATCAAAAATATTAATGTTTTTTTAAATATTTTCTTATTTCAGTGGAGGACATTTTCAGGCTTCAACGAGTGAAGCTGAGAGTGAAAGAAGTGAACGACGAATGGCCAAGAGTATATAAAAGTACTGTAAGTAATACTGTAAGTATGTACTATTAGGCTCCCGTTGGCCTGATAGTCAATTCAGACAAGTGTGGTATTATTGGAGAGCCCTGACTTGCACTTACAGGAGCTCATATTATTATGTTGTGGATTCAGATGTTGCAGCTTTGTCAGATAATAATTCATTTACGTTGGCACAGCATACATGACAATCATTAGATTTTTTTTTACACCCTACCTTCTGTAACTTAAAAGATATGAACATCAGAGAGGTTTTGCCTTCGGTTTGGTAGAAGAGGGAAACATTTATTGCTTGCTTTGTTATTTTTGCTGGTTTCAGAGTGAAGAACAACAAAGTATCTTTGCTCTGAAGCAGGTTTTTTTCTGTCTGAAATGATGCATAGAACTGTTTGGCGTTCCATTAGCTTAGGTTTAAAAATAACTTAGGAGATCTTTAGGGCTGGGCTAAAGGTCTCCCCAGTTATTCTCGTAACTAGTTACTGCTCTCAACCTGACCCTGGTTACAGATGCCAAACCAGTGGTTCCTAAACATTTTAATGTAATGTACTTTAACGTGCCAAACAACTCAAAACCTTGATCCAACAAGACTTCCAGTCAAGCTCCAACAGCTAGAAGATATTGCGAGCTGCCCAGGTGCTAGCTGCATAGCGAGTCAGGTTACGGTGCATATGAGCTCAGACACTGTTTTGGTCAACCTGAACTGTTTGGACTCCCAAACATATCTCTAAAGCTCAGGCAGACTCATCAGCATTATGCTCACATTTGTTCATTTGAAGTAACTGTATGTGTAACATGCAATGTGTAATGCATAACTTTGCATATGACAAATAAGGATTCACTTGAACTGATTTTAAACTGATCTAGACTTCTTTCAGCATACCTTCTACTTTATTTATGGTCAACCAATCATCTTAAACATTCATCCATAACTGTTGACCTGCTATTTGAACCATTTGTCCACTATTTATTTCAATTACTAATGCATTTAACAATTACTAATTGTTCCATCCTTGGCAGCAAGAACTGCAGCCAAGTATTTGTAATAACTACCAGTGAGTCTTTGATGGTGCTGTGCAGGTATGTTGGTCTTCTTTCCTTTTGCAGAATTGTTTGAATTCAGCCACTTTGGACAATTTTTTTAAACGTGAACCGCACGTTTAAGGTTACGCCAAAGCATCTCAGTCTGATTTGAGTCTGGATTTTGAAAAGCCAACTGCAAAACATTTGTTTTTGATTTTGTTTGTCTTTTTAAACCATTCAGAGGTGGATATTTTTGTGTTTTGGATCATTGTTCTGCTGCAGAACCCAAGAGTACTTGAGGTTCAGGGCACAAATCGATGGCCGAACAGAGGACTGTACCAGAAAGTCCTCTAGTGCTCTGTACCAGAAAATCCCGAAGGATTTTCTGGTACAGAGCAGAATTCCCCAGTTATGGCAAATCATCCTGGTCCTGAAGCAGCAAAGCAGCCCCAGATCATCACACTACCACCACCATGTTTACCTGTTATTATCAGGTTCTTTTTTTTCATGTAGTGCTGTTTTGCCAAATGTAACAGGACTCCCAAAAAAACTTCAACTTTTGTCTTGTCAGTCCAGAGAATATTTCCCCAAAAGTCTTAGGGATCATCAAGATGTTTTTAAAAAAAATGTTTGATGAGTCTTTGCGTTCTTATAAGTCAGGAGTAGTTTTTATCTTGAACTCTCCCACGGACGCCATTTTTGTTCATTCTCTTTCTTGTTGTTGAATCATGAACACTGACTGAAACTGAGCCAAGTGAGGCCTGAATTTGTTTTTAATGGTTTTGGGGCTTTTCTGTGACTTCTTGGATGAGTCATCAATGAGCTCTTGGAATATTTTTGGTAGGCCGACGACTCCTGGGAAAGTTCACCACTGTTCTATGTTGTATGGCTTTCATGGTGACAGATTTCAATGACTCTCAGCTGTTCTTGAGTTTCTTTAGATGGTGAGATCTTTTAGCCCACTTCACTTTGTCAGAGTTTCTTTATTTAAGTGATATCTTGATTCAAAAAGCAATAATCAGGCCACAGCATTTTGTACTTCATCGGGTCATCCTTGGCTAATGTTAAAATGTTTTTGATGACCTGAAACATTTAAGAGTGAAAATATGCAAAAGATAACATTTTTGGAAAGGGAGAAATGCTTTTCTTAACGCTGCATACAGCAGTCTCTCATGTCTTATGGGCACAGGCCAAACAGGTTGACTGAAGCGAACCACGAGAGCTACGCAAGCGGATCAATCCGCTTTGACCATGACCAGTGGTGAGTTTGTGGTCCTGTGTGGCTACATGTCAGCGCCGTGGCAAATGTTAAATGTGTCGTCTGGTTTGACCTTTAGTTAATGGTGCTGGCACTCCTTAGCAAAGGTCACATTCTACATTTCAACCAATCGCCGTTCATTGCATTAACCGTCTGCCCGCTGGCAACCGACCAAAACAACCCCCCCCCAAAAAGATCAAAATACACTACGTAGTATGTGGCCCATCTCACAAATAATGATGTGATCGGTGCGCGGTGAGGTGATGGTGATAATCAGTTTCATGAAGGATTTGATAGCGTGACATGCTACGACCTTTAAAGAGCCTGATAATGTATGTGTGCTGGGTCAGGGTTATATTACAACATCAATATTTATGATAATAACAGCTAAGCATGTTATTACCCTCTTCATCTGGAACAGACCACCTGTATTTTTTAGTGTGCTGTCAACAACTAGAGTGAATGCAGTTGGGGGAATTGGATAGCAGGAGGATTAAATATTTTTTCACACATTTACTGCCAAAGCAGATTTTCAATTAAAGCAAAGCAGTCTACTTTGGTAAATTATAAATTGTCAAGGCTGTCTTCATTAAATTGTATTATTAGTCGTATTAGCATTAAGTGCATAATTTAATACAATTATCCCTAATTATTCACATAAATTACATTTAGGCCACTGAAGAAGAAAAAAAGGAGAAGTTTCCGTGGTGTATTTTTCCTGCTCTAATTTGACTGTCCCGTTAAGAAGAAGCCCCCCCAAACAAAGCCAGCATTAATATTCATTTCCCACATTTCACTTTCACTGAGGAGTTTACAAAACTCCTCTCAAACTTTCTCTTGCTCGGCTATTAACAATATTTTTTATATAACATTATCTTCCATAGCCACGACGTTGCTGCTGAATATGTGCAGCTTGGACAATTACAAAGAAGTGTGAGGACCTGACAGCTTAAATACCAAATGATATTTTTATTACTATCAATTCTCATGCAGTGTTAAATTGAGGGCGTAAAAAAGCATTAATACAGTTATAATTCATGACATGTCGTGATTCGTGACTGTGAACAGAGTGATGACTGCTTTTATAACTGAAACAGACCTACACGTCTCTTTCATATCATTTCGGCTCGCCGGGATTCAAGAGCACAGGGGCATTTTCGTGCAGTGTGTCACATCGTCATGGCAACATGGGAAAGCAAAAGCCAATATGTTTGAGAAAATGTTAAAAAGGAAGAAAAAAAGTGCCAGATCTTTTCTCTGGACTCGGTGAGGTAGTGAGAAAGTCTGCCAGCCACCGGTGGAGGAGACAAAACCGAAACAAAGCGGGCGTGTGAGCGTGCACGCAAAATGTGTGTGTGTGCAGGAAAGTGCTGACTGGGAAAATGTGGGGTTTCTTCAAGAGCTCACAAAGCCATGAAAGCGTGTGATGACAGAGTCTGGTGAACACACTCCATCACTGATGTGGGCACACATGCCTGCCCACGTGCACACACTCGCACACGGAGACGCATTCACACTCACAAATGCAATAAAGGCTGTCACAGCAGATGGGGACACTTAAATTTTGTTACAAGTACCTGCCTGGAATATGAGACCTGTTTGAAATCTGCGATACCATCTTGTAGCCAGCGTAGGTGTTTTGTAGAGTAACTGTATCCTCAGATTATACTGCGGTTATAAAAACAGAGGTAGTGCTTTTTACACGAATGCCGAAGCCATAAGCATCCTGCACAAATGTGTTTCTGCACGGCCATTATTTATTGGATTACTGTCTTCTACAGTAGGCATATTTATCAGCACCTTTGCAGGCTATTACTTTAATTTTAGATGAAAAATAAAAGCACATCTCTGTGTTTATATTTAGACACCTTGGGCTGTCGACTGAATATTCCTCTGTGATGGGTGGGCTGCGAGTAACACTTTACATAAAAGCCCTGAGACTCAAGTGACTGGCATGTTGTTGCACAAGAACCATTTTTAATAATCAAATTCCCCTGTGGCTTGAGAAAGAAATGTGTTTGCGTGCGTGTGTGCGCGTCTGTGTGTGCGCCCGTGTGTCTGTTCGTTCCTGTTCTCATTAGGATCTAGAGTACAGGGCGCTGCTTCAATGTTGTTTCCTGTATAGCCCATTACTGCTACCTGCCCCGGGGTTGGAAGTTGAAGCCTGAGACAAACAGCGAGCCGTGTGCAGTAAAATGCACCCGGGAGATTAGCGTGGCGAGGAAATCGGGGTGTGTGTAAAAGGGGTGAACTTAAGGTTGAGTCAACCTGAGGCCACAGTAGGCTGTTGTGGAGAGACAATTTCCAGCAAGGCTTTTAGTGTGGAGGGGTGGTGACAAGTGAGAGGCAGAGAGAGGGATCATTTTGTGTAATTTAGTTGAGAAAATAGAGAGATACATTATTAAAAATCATAGAATTGAGCAAAGCACAAAAAAGTCACCTTGAAAAAGGGTCACGCAATGCAAACAATATAAAAAACTGCACACACAACATTTCCTTTAATTAGGTCAGTAACTTTAGAGCCTGTTCAAATCTGTGTGAAGTGACTGTTCCAGCCACAAAGTTTCACTTTTGAGTCACACAGGCAGTGTTGGTGTAGTTAGTTGAAGCTAGCTAGCAATCAAAAGGCTGCATTTGTTTTAGCTTACATTAAATTCTAATGCCAACGTTACATCAAGTAGACAAGTCGACATAAAAGTTGCCGTTTGTAGGTCATTGCAAGTCTTAAAACTTCAAAGTTTGAAAACGTATCACAAAAACTATGAAGTATTATGCTACATATCTTAGGTTATAACGACATGCTTAAGCAGGCATTGATGCCACACTCATCACTTCCAGTCAGTACACCTAACATGCATGTTTTTGGACCAAGAAACTTTTTGGGGGTAATTTTCCCTCTGTACGCCCCAACAGAGGATCTTTAGTCAAAGAATCGAGGTGTGACTGAAGTGCAGACGCAGCTTGTGTTTTTGTACATAGTCCCCGTTTTCAGCGGCTCAAAAGTAATTTGACAAGCTAAGATCATTTTAAAGATCAGGATTGTTTTTACTACTGGTGTGAAAATTCTTTGCAGTCACTATCTGAAGTTTAGAACCCATGGACATCACCAACCGCTGGATGTCTTCCCTTGAGACACTCTGCCAGACCTTCACTGCAGCCACCTTCAGCTGACTGACTTAGCCATCAAAGAATAGACTTTTCTTTGGTTTTGTATCTTGTATCTGACTGGATGCAAAAAGCCATCCAGTTAGTTTTGTAGCATTTGAATAAATCTGAGAAGAACCACTTCTATTAGCAGGCATATCATCAGTAAGCACTAGAGAACCTAGCACCAGGCCTTTTGGTTGTTTTGTATCACATTGCCTCTAAAAACTGGAAACTGTGTATAAAAATGGCTGAAATTCCTAAATAGTTACAGCAATACTGTTTTAAAGGACCTTGAATAAAAACTACAAGTGTGCACTTCAATCACATCTTGATTTGTTGATTTAAAAATAACCATTGCTGTGTACAGATGCAAAATTACGGAATATGTATACATATATGTCATTTTCCAAATGCTCTAGCTGAACACATGCTAGGAGAGGTGGGGCATGCAAGGCTAAAATGAAGAATTTCCAAAGCACGAGGTATTTGGCGGGTTTTTATGGCGTTAATTTTGTGCCACTATTCTGAGCGCATGTAAAAAAAAATTTGAGCGCATGTAATAAACATTTGCAGGTGCAAGTGTCGCATTTTGAGGAAAAGTTTATTTTGAGCGAAGAAAAGCTAAATTTGAGTGAACAAAATTCATTGCTGCGTGCAAAAAATGTATTTCAGTGTTTGCTATTATCCGTACACACACACACACAATAGCAGCCCCAGGCATCTCCGAGAACGTTAGAGCACTTTTGCAAATATGTGATGTCTTGATAAATGGAGCAGACATTTGAAGTTTACACAGCAACATTCTCGCATTAAAATATCTTAAAAGTTTATTTTGTGACCCAGAAAGAGTAATATTTCACTCTGCGTTCCTCTGCGTTCCTCCGCCACTGCCTCGTTTGAGTTTTGGACGAAATGGATTCTGGGATATTGCATTTCGTCATTTCGATCTGATTGGAGACCAAAACAGCCAATCAGATTTTTTTGCATCCAAGTCTGTGATTGGCTGGTTTTGTGGCACAAATATAACGGTGTACAGAAAGAGTTGAGCGCGCACGGGCAGAAATGTTGAGAGCGCGAGCAACACATTGCGAGCAAGCGCAAATGCAAAAACTGAGCGAGAGGGGCTGCTATTGTGTGGGTGTATGGATAATAGCAAACACTGAAATACATTTTTTGCACGCAGCAATGAATTTTGTTCACTCAAATTTAGCTTTTCTTCGCTCAAAATAAACATTTCCTCAAAATGCGACACTCGCACCTGCAAATGTTTTTTATGTGCGCTCAAATTTTTTTTACATGCGCTCAGAATAGTGGCACAAAAATAACGCCATAGGTTTTGACAGATGTGTCTCCTAACTGCCTGTGCTGGCTGCAGAAACTTTCCTCATCACACTGTGTGAGTATGGATGAAAATTCCTGTCCGGGTTAGCTAGCTACTGAGACTCATGCTAATGCTGAATTAGCACAATAAACAGACAGTAGACAGCGTAGCCATAGACGGGACTAAAAGTTAAAGGACAGGAAAGCTAAATGCAGAGGTGGAAACGGGCAGGTGTAGTCAAAGTTAAAGTTATGCTTTAAATGCTGCTCGTACTTTTTACCGTGACTTATCTGAGCAGCCATGAAATCTAAACCAGCATCAGACATTTTGCGAGAAGAGAGGGTTAATACAGAAAGGCAGCATGTGTCTGTTCTGACTCAGTGCTCTGTACACAGTCCGATCTGCCTCATATTCCCCTTCTTCAGTCACGGGCAGTACTTTCCCTCCACATTAATATCAAAAGGCTAGTCCGTTAGCATTGCGTGACTCAGCTCATACTATGCCTGTGTTGTGCCAGTTGCAATTTAGCAGGTGTTTGGTGGGGACGGTTCACACTGATACTGTCAGTCACCATGTTTTCCAATTACCATAGCCTGCACACCAACATGATTGCTTGATTGGCAGCGTTATTTCCGTGGCAATTATTACGATTTTGATTATGTCAATCATTTCACTCTCTGCTCCACGTGGCATCGACTAGCAGCAGCTCGCATTGCTCCCTTCTTCGTTCCCCCTCATGTGTCTGATGGCTGAGGTATATTCTCTCTTTTTACAGTAGAAAAACTTTTTAAAAATTCATGCTCTGCTCGCCTCTAGCACTATTACCTTTGAGCTCGGTAGCTCATTCTAAATTACTAACGGCCTGTATATGGTCCCCATAATGATCATTTTCACTCTGTGTCAGTAATAATTGCGAGGTTAGTTCTATTTTAGTGCAAGCTCAGGGCTTCTAGTTTTATCTTGCTACTTCTTGTATTATTCATGTCATCGCTGTGTCTTTGACTTTTCCTACAGCGCCCTCCATTTAAACTGCAATTACTACTATTACCTCTTCGACACTCCTCCAGAAAAAAAAAGGAGGGGGAAAAAAAGCTATTTTCTTCATTACCGTCGTCATCACTGCCACCACCATCATCATCTATTTACTACATGATTCAATTAGTGAGCCATCAGATAAAAGGTCACAACCGTAATCAGTCCTTTAAGAACATGTTTTTCTCTGAACGCCTTCCACTGGGCCCTGGCTTTACATCCAAGGATGGCTAATGACCTCGCCTTTCCATTTTGTGACTGCGACTCGAACGCCTGCATTGTTTTGAACTAATGCAGTATCCACAGCAACAAATGTCTTTGGCTGTGAGGCCTTAATAGTTGGTACAGAATCAGCAGAAATGCAGATATTGGTCAAGCTTCACTCCCGCACTCTTCATGTGATGCTTTATTTATTAAAACCTTCCTTCCTGATTTAATTCTTTCTCATAAATTTTGCAAAGGGATTGAACTGATTGAAGCTTAATATGCAATATTCCAGCTCATGTCAGTGCTCTATGCTAAGGTGAATGTAGGTGGACATGTGACTCAATAACGGTTGTTTACCATGTGTACTCTACCTGCAGTTTAGGCAGAGTTAAATAACTGCATGCCACATTTTTCTTATCCTTTATAAATGACTGCCACAACAACTATTGAATGAATTACTTTTGCTTTGTTCAGGTATCCGTGTTCCCAGTGATGCGTTCTACGTCAACCTTTAAGTTTTTACTGTTAAATGGACTGCCCTGAAAGTTCGACGTTTCCCAGAGGTTGAACCTTAATAACTTTGATGAGCTATTAGAAGCTCTCAGACTTAATTTCTTCCATCTACTGATGGAAGATCCCATCCCATTTTTTTGTTATTGTTGGAACCGAGAAATTCTTGGAATAACCGTTATTATTTTTTAGTACCTACCTCAGGGTAAAAACATTTTCCAGTCGTTGAGGAACCTTTGAGTGATAAATGTACGTTGGTCGGTCCAGGCACGCTTGCGTGCAACGACTACATCTCTGTAGTTATTAACCAGCTATTAAAATCAACCTCAAAAATTTCTAAAACATGAAACTGACTCATATATAAATTACCAACCCTCTATTTTTATGTCCCTTCCATATCGATAGCAATGGCAGTTTTATATGTACAGCACATTTCATTACACATAAAAGATAAAAACATGAAAACCTATTTAGGTCTAGTATCGTTTAAGGTCATAAAAACAAAAACTTTACAAACTGGTTAATTTAAAATACACACACAAACACACACACAGTGTTATTAAGAAATTCTGTAAGTTTGTTTCTGACACATTTCTAATTGACCCTGGGTCAGCGGGCAGCTCGTTCGAAAGAACAGGACCACAGTAACTGAAAGTCTTGGTGACTGAAAAAGAAAAAATAATCCTTTGAAGGCAGTGGCAGGTCGGGAGCACCTGGAATTTTCCAAGCGATCAGATAAAGTTAAAAGTTACCTGACGTAACAATCGGAAGATAATTGTTTTTTAAAAAGGGCGGGGCTAAATGCTGAGAGTGAACTAAACCGGGTCACAAATATTAGCAAAAACAGAAACAAATACCTGTTTGTAATGTCCTTCAATTTTGATTGATTTGTTAATTTGTTAATACACATTTACTTGATGCTTGAATGTGAAGAGATTCAGCTGAAATTTTGAGCTCACTTTGTATCTCATTCTCTGTTTTGTGTGTGTAGCCTTGTACATCTGTATGTGCTGTGAATGTATTCCCACTATGTTTTCAGCCATGCAGGCAAAAAATATACTTTGAAAACTCACAGATCAGGTAGGCTGATAAATCCCAAATGTTTTGCATTTGAAATCTGAAAAACCATCATCCTAGGTGAACACGGTGCGCAAACTGTTATTACTTACGATAAACATAATAATTAAAGGTGAATAAGGTGTGAATAAGGAATCACCACACCTGAATCAAATGATTCAGATGTGGTGATTCAGCTCTTCAAGACATGTTTATGAGGTAATTTAGCCATTTAAATCAGCTGTGTTGGATCAAGAACACATCTAAAACCTGCAGGACACCGGCCCTCGAGGACTGGAGTTCCTGGACAGATATCCATGCTTCAAACATTCATGCTCCCCACAGGATGAACTGAACTTTAGGTCCTCTAACATCTTTTAAATGTGTCCAGTCACTCAGCCACATTCTCAGTCAGTCTGTGGACTCGACCTTTAGGTCACAAGCCTTGTTCTACAAGCCTCAATAAAAAGAATGCCAGATATACTTCTAATCAAAGTGATACATTTGACTCCAAGACAATTTCACACTTTGGTTATTTAAGACAGAACCTAAGGTAAAGTTCATTTTATGTTATAGGGCTGAGGCTAATCAGCCTGATATACTTATTTGAAGTGTAATCCAACTGACACACTCTCCAGCAGTGACCTATATCTGAATGAAAGCTGACAGACTGCTTCCTCGCTCACACCCGCATGGACACACACACAGACACACACACACACACATGCATAATCACCTTAAACATCAACATCTTAACTTTTCTGAGCTCACACGCTGTAGTACGACTGTCTGATCAAAGCAAACTAGCAAACTTCAGTGTGTGTGTGCGTGTGAGAGTCCATCTCAGTAGCTGCTCTGTCAGCATACTCCCAGTCCAAGAGGGGATGGGGTGGGTGTAGGGGGGCACACAGCATGGCTAAAGAACTCATCAACAACCCCAGGCGCTGTGCTTGGTGTGTGGGATGATGCGCTGCAGACTCAGCCACTCAGCCCAGAAACCCCCCACCCAGTGCACACACAAACACATCATCTTCATCATGGACCCGTCTGTACACACATTAACATGCTTACTGTCTGCATTCATCCGGCAAATGTGCTTGTTACCCACGAGGATGGGCATTTTTTAACGGGGGTTAAGAATCTGGAGTGCAGGAGCTTGTTATGAGAAACTAGAATTTGATTTGCTGTGAATGCAAAGCACACAGCGAAAAAGCTCTTGGGGTATTTAGTCTCTGGCTATAGGCTTAATGAGCTTGTGTGCGCATGCAGTATGTGCCGCGTTACAGTTGTGTATGCGGTGCACGTGTGCGCGTCAGTGTTTGTGCAAGTGCAAATGCCTGTTTGTTTTGCACTTGTCAAAGGCTGGAGCTCTCTCCAAGTGTAATACACTTATGTGATGGCTAGTGGCTGGAGGCGGACGGTCTAATTCACTCTCGGAGGCTAATTCCATGCTAACAAGTCAGTGATGCCACATGCTTGTCCTTGCCCACAGCCCAGTGGGCCAGTCTCAAAGCAAACCAATTAGCCAGTCTCACTCAGGGTCTGTCAACCCCCCCGCCCTGAAAAATCATTCTAAACTCCCCCCCTCCCTCCACTCCTCTCTTGGAGGCTTTTGAATGAAGTAGGTCCGCGAGGAGAGTAAAGGGTCTGTGCATTAATAAGCCTGTATCGCTGGCATGAAAGACGCCTAGCAAGAAACATCAAATACACAAGCCTAAGCTGCCTTGCCAATTAGCTAAAATAGCTATTTAGTGACAAATCGTCTAACCGGCGCATGAATCCACGGCTAATGTACAAGTGAGGAGATGAATACAGTTTTAATGGACGCATTAGCACGCCGAGGGATTCTTTGTGAAAACTTGCTCCGCTCTATCACTGCGAGTTTGAGGAAAGCAGGAAACATGACGGTGTCAGGGCTCGCTAAGTGGACTGGCTTGACACTGTGCGGTATTGCTGCAGTTCCACTGTGGGAGTAGCTAATTGGATGGTAATTAATGGAATGGAGGCCGATAAATACCTTTGTGAGCAGGCTTGTCAAGGACAAGGAGGTGACGGGAGGAAGAGAGGGAGAGATGAAGAGAAAGCTACAGGACAGGCACCTTTTCTTCATCATGACAGCTAATCCTCATCCCTTCATCCCTCTCCTCGCTTCCTAAATGAAACTACCCTCCCTCATCACTCCTCCTCTTTTACTCTGCTCTCTTCCTCCCCCTTATCAGGCCCCCCTGCTTATTCTCCCTTGCCCCAACTTCAGTTGTTTCCATGGAAACGCTGAATAAAAAGAGTTACTTCTAGATTAAATCAAAGATTTCGAGGTGGCGAAAATATTACAAGCTTTTGAGTCGTTTTCCTCGAGTTCAGGATGATACTCTATTTTCTCCTTCCACATACGGCATGCGTGCCCCTGCCTTCGCAGTGAGGAAAAAAAGGCCGAGCTGCACAGCTTATTCGCTCACTGATGCAAACTCTACGACTCGTGTGTCTCTGTGGGACCAATGAATAGCTTGTGAGTTGACAGTTTCGCTTTCTTCCTGGGCTTTTTTTCTTCTCCTCTCTTTTCTGTGTTTCAAGGCTTTGTAGGTGTCCCGCAAATCTGTTTAACCAGTCTGTCAGCTGCCATCGAGGTGGTCCAGAAGAGAATTTTCATGCATAATTGAGTCCGTGGGCTGGAAAACGAACAAATCCTGCGATGTTTCTGTAGGACACTACAGATTAATAAGGTTGCTCTGTCTCTAAACACACAATAGGTTAGTGTGACATGATGCAGGTTACCTTGACAATAGACTGTGTTGTTTTTAACTGTCGTCTCTTTTATCCCGATCCCCAATCAGAGCACTGCAAAGTGTGAATGGAAGCTTTGGCTTGCTTAGCTTAAATAAACAGTGGCCTTTTTTGTATTGGTGGTGATCTTAACTGCACAGGTAGAGGTCTCTGCAGAACACGTGGTTGGGTTTGGGTTAAGGATCAGGGACATATAGGGCAATATAAGTAATTCCTTGCAGTCTAATGGTTTAGGCATTCCCAGTTAGATTAAGGAATGGCTGTGCTGTATCCTACATACAGTGCAAATCACAGCCTTTGTAGTACAGGATAATTTGTGTCTCATTTCCTGTAAAATACATGAAATTATGCAATACTTAAAATACTTGTTCATCTACTACCTAAGATTACTTGTTCATTACTTAAATTTACTTATAGTATAATTATTTCTTTGTTTTGTATAAAAATCTGACCTGTTATCCCTCTTAATCTAGTGTACCTACCTTTAAGTATTTGTAGTTAAATGTAATTATGTTAAAATCCATTGAAATTCCAGTTAATTACAGTGGAATTATGTCCTTAATTTCAGGCTCAAAGTGTTACTGTTATGTTTTACAATTATGTAATCCTTAAGTAAATGCAAAAGAGGTAACTGTGGTATTATTTTTGTCTAATGTCCCATGTTAAACAGGTGTGATTTATACATGCTGACACGTAATAAAGGTTGGAAACATTCAAATGGTGCATTACAGCCTACAGAAGGCAAACCAATACAGAAAGAGGCATAAGTACAGGTTAGTACACTTAGGCTACGTCCACACTAATGCGTCTTTGTTTGAAAGCGCATCGTTTTCTCTCTGTTTTGGCCTCCCGTCCACACTGAGACGGCATTTTCACTGAAGGAAAACAGCGGTTTTAAAACGCTCTCGAAAACGCATACATTTGGAAGCTGCGCTTTCACATCGCAGTGTGGAGAGCGAAAACGGAGACTTTCTAAAACAATGACGCATGTTAGTCATATGATGCAGTCATGTGACCAATTAAACTAAGATGGTGGAGGGCATTATACAGCAGTTGTTTTGTTTGCTCTGAATTTTGACAGCCCTGTTAAAGATTAATATCAGTCTGTACATGCTCCAGATAGCTTTTCTTCAGATTCTTTAATTCTCACTCGCTTTTGCAACTTTGTACTTTTGTGTTACTCGCAGCAACAACTCCACCTCATTGTTAGTCCATTTAAAAAACTCGGTGCTTTTCCTCAACATTTTGCCGCGACATTTCAAAGAGCCGGAAAGTAAATAAACAGCAGACAGAAATGAGGCAGGTCGAATCTTCTTGCGTTTCACGCATGCACAGGACTGGAACGTAAGTGTTTTCGTCCGTTTCAATGTGGACGCACAACTCTGTGAAAACGACTGAAAACGCTAGTGTGGACGCGGAGCGTTTTCAGACAAAACCGCCATTTTCAAATCTATCCGGGCTAGTGTGGACGTAGTCTTATTTTTTGCATGCACATATTTTCTTTTAAGGTTACATGCATAGAGATGACAAAATAAACAAACATAATAGCTGGGTTATACATTCAATGTCCTGAGTGAGCTCTGCTCTGAAAGACATGGAACAACAATTATCTTTTCCTCAACATGAAATGGGTTTTCCCATTAGTATATTCGTAAGGCCTGTGCTATAGCTATTACGTCAGGGCAGAGAAAAGTCTGAAGTGGACTGAACTCAGTGTAACTGACGCTTTCTTTACCACAGTTGGATTGGGAACTCTCTGACATTTATTTCACCTAAACTGAACCCTAGTTTGTATGTTACTCTTCACAATTTTTTACAAACCTAAATGCAGTTCAAACAAGCTACTACCGCAAGGGATGCTTGAAAAAGGTTTATTAAGAACTGAGCCAGCTTCTTTTAGTTGCTCAAATGATATCAATCCACTTAAATGATTCTCTCACGTGCACATGCTCTCGGAGTATCTGAAGTCTGAAGCAGTTTTCTTTCCAAGTTGCACCAACACCACTATCAGCTTTACTACAGTGTCACACAGTGTGCGGTATTGCTAGCTGATACTGCTTTGCTAACACACGGGCAGCCTGGTGGAAACACAGTAGCTTGTACTGCTGTTATTATTTTACTTTTCTACACAATCATATTTCTGATTTTTTCCTAAATATTCAAATAAATAATACAATTTTGAATAATTGCTGACAGTCTTTAAAGAAGGATCATGCATGCCATACACTCCCTAGCTCCCAGGCCCAACAGTCCACATGACCTTCAAAAAAGAAAAAAAAAAACAACACATGGCCATTTTCTTTTATTGCGCCAGTGGCTGGAGTATTTTTGTTGCAACACTTTTTCGTGACCAAGCAAAGAGACTGAGTGCCCATAAACCTGTTGCCATTCGATGTTCCCTTCTGAGACTAACACTGGTAGATACTAACAACTACAGGTCAGAAACTCACAAGGCTCTTGAGACCCAAGACCTCCTTTGCCCAAAGATACCTGATCATGTGGCCTGGAGGAGGCTCTGGACCCAGGATTGAACTTGGAGCTGGAAATCAATCCACAAGCTTTGTGACTCAGTCTCACGCACGTCCCCTGAACAATCCCAGCCAATTCTTCTTTGCTGACTCTCTCAAGTTCCTCCAAATTTTATGGTCTTCTGACGTGGACCTTGGTCCTCAGTTCACCTTTTCGGATTTCAATGAGACTAAATTCAGAGGTTTATGCTGACCAATCAGGAACAGTCACTTTGGTCTTTGGAGGCATGTTTTCGGTTATTGTTGTGTTGGAAGATAAAGCGATGGCCCAGGCCCAGTTTTGCTGCTAACTGCTTAAGTGAGGTTTTCTTTCAAAATCTTCACATATTCGTGTCATGAAACGCTGTGTGGCAGGCAGGAGTAGGACCCAAAATGCAGGCGCTCAGACTCAAGGTGTAAACTCAAAGTCACAGCTTTATTGGCTGGCAGGGAAAAAGGCATACAAACTAAACTAAACTGGGAAATATAAACTTACACTTGACGGAGAGGCACACGAGGAAACACACAGCTTGAGGGACGACGCGACACTGACTCAGAGAAACACAGGGTTTAAATACACTGGGAAGTAACGAGGGGAATGAGACACAGAAGGAGAGCACAGCTGGGAGAAATCAGGACTGACGAGACAAGGGAGCAAAGCAGGACACATTTACATAAGACACGGACCTTCAAAGTAAAACAGGAAGTATGACACAGACATGAACTTGGCACAGTGGAGACAGCAACTAAGAAACACAGACATAAACCATAAGACAGAGGACTCTAAGAACCGAAAGACACAGAGGGAAACTCAACATGCAGACAGACCACACAGAACAGAGGGGACACAGAGAAACACGAAGGGCAACGGATCGAAACTAGAAACGATACAACTCACAAGCACAATACTACAAAAATCATAAAGAATTAAACATGCTGGGTCAGGGGACCCAGGACCCTGACAGTACCCCCCCCCTTAAGGGCTGGCACCAGACAGCCCAAACAGAAAACAAAACCAAACAGAAAACAACCCAGGGCGGGCGGCGGGGGTCCAGGACGGAGGGCACGGAACAGAAAACAAAAGCAGGGCACAGGAAACACCGGAGCCCAAGCAAGCAGTCCAAACACAGGTCAGTTCAGGGGGCCGGCCATGTGAGAAGTGGCAGCAGAACGGGTCCGGAGGCCGGCCGCGTGGAAGACGGCGGCGGCTCTCAAGCGTTGGGCGTACTGGTCGAGGCTTGGTGGGCGTAGGACTAGACGAGGCAGGACCAGGCGAAGCTGATGACGCTGAAGAGGCTGCAGCTGGTGTGGTAGCCGGAGGCGGCGGTGCTGCAGGCCGGAGCGGTCCCTCGGACCCTCCAGCGGAGAAGGCAGGTGGCGGCGTAGGAGCCGCGGAGTGCTGGATGAACTCATCTGAGCTTCCGGCAAGTCGCTGACTAGGGGACCTGGGCTAATGGTTCAGGTGGGAGCGAGGCTGCACTGGGGAAGGCTGGACTGCAGGAGGCTGCACTGGGGAAGGCTGGACTGCAGGAGGCTGCACTGGGGAAGGCTGGACTGCAGGAGGCTGCACTGGGGAAGGCTGGACTGCAGGAGGCTGCACTGGGAAGGCTGGACTGCAGGAGGCTGCACTGGGGAAGGCTGGACTGCAGGAGGCTGCACTGGGAAGGCTGGACTGCAGGAGGCTGCACTGGGAAGGCTGGACTGCAGGAGGCTGCACTGGGAAGGCTGGACTGCAGGAGGCTGCACTGCACTGGGAAGGCTGGACTGCAGGAGGCTGCACTGGGAAGGCTGGACTGCAGGAGGCTGCACTGGGAAGGCTGGACTGCAGGAGGCTGCACTGGGGAAGGCTGGACTGCAGGAGGCTGCACTGGGAAGGCTGGACTGCAGGAGGCTGCACTGGGAAGGCTGGACTGCAGGAGGCTGCACTGGGAAGGCTGGACTGCAGGAGGCTGCACTGGGAAGGCTGGGGACTGCAGGAGGCTGCACTGGGAAGGCTGGACTGCAGGAGGCTGCACTGGGAAGGCTGGACTGCAGGAGGCTGCACTGGGAAGGGAGGAGGCTGGAGGCTGACTGCAGGAGGCTGCACTGGGAAGGCTGGACTGGAGGAAGAAGGCTGGACTGCACTGGGAAGGCTGCACTGCAGGGGCTGCACTGGGAAGGCTGGACTGCAGGAGGCTGCACTGGGAAGGCTGGACTGCAGGAGGCTGCACTGGGAAGGCTGGACTGCAGGAGGCTGCACTGGGGGCTGGACTGCAGGAGGCTGCACTGGGAAGGCTGGACTGCAGGAGGCTGCACTGGGAAGGCTGGACTGCAGGAGGCTGCACTGGGAAGGCTGGACTGCAGGAGGCTGCACTGGGGAAGGCTGGACTGCAGGAGGCTGCACTGGGAAGGCTGGACTGCAGGAGGCTGCACTGGGAAGGCTGGACTGCAGGAGGCTGCACTGACAGGAGGCTGCACTGGGGAAGGCTGCAGGAGGCTGCACTGGGAAGGCTGGACTGCAGGAGGCTGCACTGGGAAGGCTGGACTGCAGGAGGCTGCACTGGGAAGGCTGGACTGCAGGAGGCTGCACTGGGAAGGCTGGACTGCAGGAGGCTGCACTGGGAAGGCTGGACTGCAGGAGGCTGCACTGGGAAGGCTGCAGGAGGCTGCACTGGGAGGCTGACACTGGAGGCTGCACTGGGAAGGCTGGACTGCAGGAGGCTGCACTGGGAAGGCTGGACTGCAGGAGGCTGCACTGGGAAGGCTGGACTGCAGGAGGCTGCACTGGGAAGGGGAAGGCTGGACTGCAGGAGGCTGCACTGGGAAGGGGGAAGGCTGGACTGCAGGAGGCTGCACTGGGAAGGCTGGACTGCAGGAGGCTGCACTGGGAAGGCTGGACTGCAGGAGGCTGCACTGGGGAAGGCTGGACTGCAGGAGGCTGCACTGGGGAAGGCTGGACTGCAGGAGGCTGCACTGGGGAAGGCTGGACTGCAGGAGGCTGCACTGGGGAAGGCTGGACTGCAGGAGGCTGCACTGGGAAGGCTGGACTGCAGGAGGCTGCACTGGGGAAGGCTGGACTGCAGGAGGCTGCACTGGGAAGGCTGGACTGCAGGAGGCTGCACTGGGAAGGCTGGGCAGGAGGCTGGGACTGCAGGAGGCTGCACTGGGGAAGGCTGGACTGCAGGAGGCTGCACTGGGGAAGGCTGGACTGCAGGAGGCTGCACTGGGGAAGGCTGGACTGCAGGAGGCTGCACTGGGGAAGGCTGGACTGCAGGAGGCTGCACTGGGAAGGCTGGACTGCAGGAGGCTGCACTGGGAAGGCTGGACTGGGAAGCTGCTGGGGAAGGGACTGCAGGAGGCTGCACTGGGAAGGCTGGACTGCAGGAGGCTGCACTGGGAAGGCTGGACTGCAGGAGGCTGCAGGACTGGGAAGGCTGGACTGCAGGAGGCTGCACTGGGAAGGCTGGACTGCAGGAGGCTGCACTGGGGAAGGCTGGACTGCAGGAGGCTGCACTGGGGAAGGCTGGACTGCAGGACTGCACTGGGAAGGCTGCACTGCAGGAGGCTGCACTGGGGAAGGCTGGACTGCAGGAGGCTGGGAAGGCTGCACTGGGGAGGCTGCACTGGAGGAGGCTGCACTGCAGGGAAGCTGCTGGGGAAGGCTGGACTGCAGGAGGCTGCACTGGGAAGGCTGGACTGCAGGAGGCTGCACTGGGAAGGCTGGACTGCAGGAGGCTGCACTGGGAAGGCTGGACTGCAGGAGGCTGCACTGGGGAAGGCTGGACTGCAGGAGGCTGCACTGGGAAGGCTGGACTGCAGGAGGCTGCACTGGGAAGGCTGGACTGCAGGAGGCTGCACTGGGAAGGCTGGGCAGGAGGGCTGGAAGGCTGCAGGAGGCTGCACTGGGAAGGCTGGACTGCAGGAGGCTGCACTGGGAAGGCTGGACTGCAGGAGGCTGCACTGGGAAGGCTGGACTGCAGGAGGCTGCACTGGGAAGGCTGGACTGCAGGAGGCTGCACTGGGGAAGGCAGGAGGCTGGACTGCAGGAGGCTGCACTGGGAAGGCTGGACTGCAGGAGGCTGCACTGGGAAGGCTGGACTGCAGGAGGCTGCACTGGGAAGGCTGGACTGCAGGAGGCTGCACTGGGGAAGGCTGGACTGCAGGAGGCTGCACTGGGGAAGGCTGGACTGCAGGAGGCTGCACTGGGGAAGGCTGGACTGCAGGAGGCTGCACTGGGGAGGCTGGACTGCAGGAGGCTGCACTGGGAAGGCTGGACTGCAGGAGGCTGCACTGGGGAAGGCTGGACTGCAGGAGGCTGCACTGGGAAGGCTGGGGAACTGGGGGCTGGACTGCAGGAGGCTGCACTGGGAAGGCTGGACTGCAGGAGGCTGCACTGGGAGGCTGGACTGCAGGAGGCTGCACTGGGAAGGCTGGACTGCAGGAGGCACTGGGGAAGGCTGGACTGCAGGAGGCTGCACTGGGAAGGCTGGACTGCAGGAGGCTGCACTGGGGAAGGCTGGACTGCAGGAGGCTGCACTGGGGAAGGCTGGACTGCAGGAGGCTGCACTGGGGAAGGCTGGACTGCAGGAGGCTGCACTGGGGAAGGCTGGACTGCAGGAGGCTGCACTGGGGGCTGGCTGCAGGACTGCAGGAGGCTGCACTGGGGAAGGCTGGACTGCAGGAGGCTGCACTGGGAAGGCTGGACTGCAGGAGGCTGCACTGGGAAGGCTGGACTGCAGGAGGCTGCACTGGGAAGGCTGGACTGCAGGAGGCTGCACTGGGAAGGCTGGACTGCAGGAGGCTGCACTGGGGAAGGCTGGACTGCAGGAGGCTGCACTGGGAAGGCTGGACTGCAGGAGGCTGCACTGGGAAGGCTGGGGGAGGCTGGACTGCAGGAGGCTGCACTGGGAAGGCTGGACTGCAGGAGGCTGCACTGGGAAGGCTGGACTGCAGGAGGCTGCACTGGGAAGGCTGGACTGCAGGAGGCTGCACTGGGGAAGGCTGGACTGCAGGAGGCTGCACTGGGAAGGCTGACTGCAGGAGGCTGCACTGGGAGGCTGGACTGCACTGCACTGGGAAGGCTGGACTGCAGGAGGCTGCACTGGGAAGGCTGGACTGGGAACTGGGAAGGCTGGACTGCTGGACTGCAGGAGGCTGCACTGGGAAGGCTGGACTGCAGGAGGCTGCACTGGGGAAGGCTGGACTGCAGGAGGCTGCACTGGGGAAGGCTGGACTGCAGGAGGCTGCACTGGGGAAGGCTGGACTGCAGGAGGCTGCACTGGGGAAGGCTGGACTGCAGGAGGCTGCACTGGGGAAGGCTGGACTGCAGGAGGCTGCTGGGAAGGGACTGCAGGAGGCTGCACTGGGAAGGCTGGACTGCAGGAGGCTGCACTGGGAAGGCTGGACTGCAGGAGGCTGCACTGGGGAAGGCTGGACTGCAGGAGGCTGCACTGGGAAGGGAAGGCTGGACTGCAGGAGGCTGCACTGGGGAAGGCTGGACTGCAGGAGGCTGCACTGGGAAGGCTGGACTGCAGGAGGCTGCTGACTGCAGGAGGCTGCAGGAAGGCTGGACTGGGGAGGCTGCACTGGGAAGGCTGGACTGCAGGAGGCTGCACTGGGGAAGGCTGGACTGCAGGAGGCTGCACTGGGGAAGGCTGGACTGCAGGAGGCTGCACTGGGAAGGCTGGACTGCAGGAGGCTGCACTGGGGAAGGCTGGACTGCAGGAGGCTGCACTGCAGGAGGAGGCTGGGAGGCTGCAGGAGGCTGCACTGGGAAGGCTGGACTGCAGGAGGCTGCACTGGGAAGGGGGAAGGCTGGACTGCAGGAGGCTGCACTGGGAAGGCTGGACTGCAGGAGGCTGCACTGGGAAGGCTGGACTGCAGGAGGCTGCACTGGGAGGCTGCAGGACTGGGAAGGCTGGACTGCAGGAGGCTGCACTGGGGAAGGCTGGACTGGAGGCTGCACTGGGAGGCTGGACTGCAGGAGGCTGCACTGGGAAGGCTGGACTGCAGGAGGCTGCACTGGGGAAGGCTGGACTGCAGGAGGCTGCACTGGGAAGGCTGGACTGCAGGAGGCTGCACTGGGGAAGGCTGGACTGCAGGAGGCTGCACTGGGAAGGCTGGACTGCAGGAGGCTGCACTGGGGAAGGCTGGACTGCAGGAGGACTGGGAAGGCTGGACTGCAGGAGGCTGCACTGGGAAGGCTGGACTGCAGGAGGCTGCACTGGGGAAGGCTGGACTGCAGGAGGCTGCACTGGGAAGGCTGGACTGCAGGAGGCTGCTGGGAAGGGACTGCAGGAGGCTGCACTGGGAAGGCTGGACTGCAGGAGGCTGCACTGGGAAGGCTGGACTGCAGGAGGCTGCACTGGGAAGGCTGGACTGCAGGAGGCTGCACTGGGGAAGGCTGGACTGCAGGAGGCTGCACTGGGAAGGCTGGACTGCAGGAGGCTGCACTGGGAAGGCTGGACTGCAGGAGGCTGCACTGGGGAAGGCTGGACTGCAGGAGGCTGCACTGGGAAGGGAGGAGGCTGGACTGCAGGAGGCTGCAGGAGGCTGCACTGGGAAGGCTGGACTGCAGGAGGCTGCACTGGGAAGGCTGGACTGCAGGAGGCTGCACTGGGAAGGCTGGACTGCAGGAGGCTGCACTGGGGAAGGCTGGACTGCAGGAGGCTGCACTGGGGAAGGCTGGACTGCAGGAGGCTGCACTGGGGAAGGCTGGACTGCAGGAGGCTGCACTGGGAAGGCTGGACTGCAGGAGGCTGCACTGGGAAGGCTGGACTGCAGGAGGCTGCACTGGGAAGGCTGGACTGCAGGAGGCTGCACTGGGCAGGAGGACTGCAGGCTGCACTGGGAAGGCTGGACTGCAGGAGGCTGCACTGGGAAGGCTGGACTGCAGGAGGCTGCACTGGGGAAGGCTGGACTGCAGGAGGCTGCACTGACTGCAGGAGGCTGCACTGGGAGGCTGGACTGCAGGAGGCTGCACTGGGAAGGCTGGACTGCAGGAGGCTGCACTGGGGAAGGCTGGACTGCAGGAGGCTGCACTGGGGAAGGCTGGACTGCAGGAGGCTGCAGGACTGGGAAGGCTGGACTGCAGGAGGCTGCACTGGGAAGGCTGGACTGCAGGAGGCTGCACTGGGAAGGCTGGACTGCAGGAGGCTGCACTGGGGCTGGACTGCAGGCTGCACTGGGAAGGCTGGACTGCAGGAGGCTGCACTGGGGAAGGCTGGACTGCAGGAGGCTGCACTGGGGAAGGCTGGACTGCAGGAGGCTGCACTGGGGAAGGCTGGACTGCAGGAGGCTGCACTGGGGAAGGCTGCACTGGGAGGCTGACTGCAGGAGGCTGCACTGGGAAGGCTGGACTGCAGGAGGCTGCACTGGGGAAGGCTGGACTGCAGGAGGCTGCACTGGGAAGGCTGGACTGCAGGAGGCTGCACTGGGGAAGGCTGGACTGCAGGAGGCTGCACTGGGAAGGCTGGACTGCAGGAGGCTGCACTGGGGAAGGCTGGACTGCAGGAGGCTGCACTGGGGAAGGCTGGACTGCAGGAGGCTGCACTGGGGAAGGCTGGACTGCAGGAGGCTGCACTGGGGAAGGCTGGACTGCAGGAGGCTGCACTGGGGAAGGCTGGACTGCAGGAGGCTGCACTGGGAAGGCTGGACTGCAGGAGGCTGCACTGGGAAGGCTGGACTGGAGGCTGCACTGGGGAAGGCTGGACTGCAGGAGGCTGCACTGGGGAAGGCTGGACTGCAGGAGGCTGCACTGGGGAAGGCTGGACTGCAGGAGGCTGCACTGGGGAGGCTGGCTGGGACTGCAGGAGGCTGCACTGGGAAGGCTGGACTGCAGGAGGCTGCACTGGGAAGGCTGGACTGCAGGAGGCTGCACTGGGGGAAGGCTGGACTGCAGGAGGCTGCACTGGGAAGGCTGGACTGCAGGAGGCTGCACTGGGGAAGGCTGGACTGCAGGAGGCTGCACTGGGAAGGCTGGACTGCAGGAGGCTGCACTGGGAAGGCTGGACTGCAGGAGGCTGCACTGGGAAGGCTGGACTGCAGGAGGCTGCACTGGGAAGGCTGGACTGCAGGAGGCTGCACTGGGAAGGCTGGACTGCAGGAGGCTGCACTGGGAAGGCTGGACTGCAGGAGGCTGCACTGGGAAGGCTGGACTGCAGGAGGCTGCACTGGGAAGGCTGGACTGCAGGAGGCTGCACTGGGAAGGCTGGACTGCAGGAGGCTGCACTGGGAAGGCTGGACTGCAGGAGGCTGCACTGGGAAGGCTGGACTGCAGGAGGCTGCACTGGGGAAGCTGGACTGCAGGAGGCTGCACTGGGGAGGACTGCAGGAGGCTGCACTGGGAAGGCTGGACTGCAGGAGGCTGCACTGGGAAGGCTGGACTGCAGGAGGCTGCACTGGGAAGGCTGGACTGCAGGCTGCACTGGGAAGGCTGGACTGCAGGAGGCTGCACTGGGAGGCTGGCACAGGAGGGAAGGCTGGACTGCAGGAGGCTGCACTGGGGCTGGACTGCAGGAGGCTGCTGGGAAGGCTGGACTGCAGGAGGCTGCACTGGGAAGGCTGACTGCAGGAGGCTGCACTGGGGAAGGCTGGCAGGAGGCTGCACTGGGGAAGGCTGGACTGCAGGAGGCTGCACTGGGGAAGGCTGGACTGCAGGAGGCTGCACTGGGAAGGCTGGACTGCAGGAGGCTGCACTGGGAAGGCTGGACTGCAGGAGGCTGCACTGGGAGGCTGGACTGCAGGAGGCTGCACTGGGGAAGGCTGGACTGCAGGAGGCTGCACTGGGAAGGCTGGACTGCAGGAGGCTGCACTGGGGAAGGCTGGACTGCAGGAGGCTGCACTGGGAGGCTGCACTGGGGAAGGCTGGACTGCAGGAGGCTGCACTGGGGAAGGCTGGACTGCAGGAGGCTGCACTGGGAAGGCTGGACTGCAGGAGGCTGCACTGGGAAGGCTGGACTGCAGGAGGCTGCACTGGGAAGGCTGGACTGCACTGAGGCTGCACTGGGAAGGCTGGACTGCAGGAGGCTGCACTGGGGAAGGCTGGACTGCAGGAGGCTGCACTGGGAAGGCTGGACTGCAGGAGGCTGCACTGGGGAAGGCTGGACTGCAGGAGGCTGCACTGGGAAGGCTGGACTGCAGGAGGCTGCACTGGGAAGGCTGGACTGCAGGAGGCTGCACTGGGGAAGGCTGGACTGCAGGAGGCTGCACTGGGGAAGGCTGGACTGCAGGAGGCTGCACTGGGAAGGCTGGACTGCAGGAGCTGCACTGGGAAGGCTGGACTGCAGGACTGCACTGGGAAGGCTGGACTGCAGGAGGCTGCACTGGGAAGGCTGGACTGCAGGAGGCTGCACTGGGAAGGGGAAGGCTGGACTGCAGGAGGCTGCACTGGGAAGGCTGGACTGCAGGAGGCTGCACTGGGGAGGCTGGACTGCAGGAGGCTGCACTGGGAAGGCTGGACTGCAGGAGGCTGCACTGGGGAAGGCTGGACTGCAGGAGGCTGCACTGGGAAGGCTGGACTGCAGGAGGGCACTGGGAAGGCTGGACTGCAGGAGGCTGCACTGGGGAAGGCTGGACTGCAGGAGGCTGCACTGGGAGGGCACTGGAGGCTGCAGGAGGCTGCACTGGGAAGGCTGGACTGCAGGAGGCTGCACTGGGAAGGCTGGACTGCAGGAGGCTGCACTGGGGAGGCTGGACTGGCAGGAGGCTGCACTGGGGAAGGCTGGACTGCAGGAGGCTGCACTGGGAAGGCTGGACTGCAGGAGGCTGCACTGGGGAAGGCTGGACTGCAGGAGGCTGCACTGGGGAAGGACTGGAGGCTGCAGGAGGCTGCACTGGGAAGGCTGGACTGCAGGAGGCTGCACTGGGAAGGCTGGACTGCAGGAGGCTGCACTGGGAAGGCTGGACTGCAGGAGGCTGCACTGGGAAGGCTGGACTGCAGGAGGCTGCACTGGGAAGGCTGGACTGCAGGAGGCTGCACTGGGAAGGCTGGACTGCAGGAGGCTGCACTGGGAAGGCTGGACTGCAGGAGGCTGCACTGGGGAAGGCTGGACTGCAGGAGGCTGCACTGGGAGGCTGGACTGCAGGAGGCTGCACTGGGAAGGCTGGACTGCAGGAGGCTGCACTGGGAAGGAAGGCTGGAGGCTGCACTGGGAAGGCTGGACTACAGGAGGCTGCACTGGGGAAGGCTGGACTGCAGGAGGCTGCACTGGGAAGGCTGGACTGCAGGAGGCTGCACTGGGAAGGCTGGGCAGGAGGCTGGACTGGGCAGCAGGAGGCTGCACTGGGGAAGGCTGGACTGCAGGAGGCTGCACTGGGGAAGGCTGGACTGCAGGAGGCTGCACTGGGGAAGGCTGGACTGCAGGAGGCTGCACTGGGGAAGGCTACTGGGGAAGGTGTAACGGGTGGAGAAGTGGCGGAATCGGCTGCGGGCTGGGCGGCTAATGGCTCAGCTACAGAGTGCCTTAATGGCAGGGCAATAGGTTGAATGATTGACTGAGTAGCAGCCTGAATGGCTGAGTGTAGTAATGGTTGAGGTGGAAGAGAAACAGGTGGTAGTGTGGATAATGGCGCTAAGGGCAGCTGAGTGGCAGACCGAACTGATGACTGAAGCGATGGTAGGGGTGAAAATGGAGCTTCTGGAGGCTGGGCAGCTAAGTGAGCTTCTGGAGGCTGGGCAGCTAAGTGAGCTTCTGGAGGCTGGGCAGCTAAGTGAGCTTCTGGAGGCTGGGCAGCTAAGTGAGCTTCTGGAGGCTGGGCAGCTAAGTGAGCTTCTGGAGGCTGGGCAGCTAAGTGAGCTTCTGGAGGCTGGAGTGATAGCTGAGGTGAGAATGTAGCCAGCAGGGACACAGGAGACGGAGCTTCTGGCTGGGCAGCTTTTGGAAAAACAGTCTCAGAATTAATAATCTCTGACTTAACATCCTCTGAGCTAGCAGACACGGAGTTAGTCCAGGCTCAAACGGAACAGAATTACCACAGTTCTTTGCATGTTTATGGCTAGGGGGAGCATGAGGAGAACAGTCTTTTAGGTTACCCAAATGGGAAGTTTTGGTCTCAGAAAAACAGTCTTTTCTTCATAACATAAGCAGACCTTGGGCCTTCAGACCCAATAGACCGTACGGTTTCACTTACACTCGCCACGGGCGTTTGCAATGGTGAGGTCCTGGGTTCTGGCGGTGGCACTTTTCGCTGCCTGTGCTGCCCCCGCTTCCCCCTGGAAATGGGAGCGGAGATAGTGGCGGTTGTCGGTAACGGCAGAGAGGTCGAATCCGACTCCTCCTCTGACCACATCGCTGCGAGGAAAGAGGCAGGTGAGCGGTGGGCAGAGCTGGACGTGGAGAGTGAAGAATTCAGCCGTGGCGTGAAACCCCTTCCGCTCTAATGGCCGCTGCTGCGTTGCAGAGAGCTCCATCTGATGCAGCAGCGGTGGTGGCTCCTGCACTGAATACCGGGTGCGGGCGAAAATGCCTAACTCTCGGGCTTGCAGTACCTCCTGGGCCTCGCGTATCATGTTCAGTGAGTCCATAAATCCTCTGAGTTGACCAAAGTGGGGGTTCCTCTCGAGGATGGCTTCAATGGTTTTGATTCCCACGGTCATGGCCCGAACATCATCGGTGTGGGAAACCGTCCACCAGACCTTGGATGCGGCAAAATCAACTTCCCGGGCAGAGCCTGCTGAGTCCATGTTTGGTCGCGTCGTTTTGTCATGAAACGCTGTGTGGCAGGCAGGAGTAGGACCCAAAATGCAGGCGCTCAGACTCAAGGTGTAAACTCAAAGTCACAGCTTTATTGGCTGGCAGGGAAAAAGGCATACAAACTAAACTAAACTGGGAAATATAAACTTACACTTGACGGAGAGGCACACGAGGAAACACACAGCTTGAGGGACGACACGACACTGACTCAGAGAAACACAGGGTTTAAATACACTGGGAAGTAACGAGGGGAATGAGACACAGAAGGAGAGCACAGCTGGGAGAAATCAGGACTGACGAGACAAGGGAGCAAAGCAGGACACATTTACATAAGACACGGACCTTCAAAGTAAAACAGGAAGTATGACACAGAGACATGAACTTGGCACAGTGGAGACAGCAACTAAGAAACACAGAGACATAAACCATAAGACAGAGGACTCTAAGAACCGAAAGACACAGAGGGAAACTCAACATGCAGACAGACCACACAGAACAGAGGGGACACAGAGAAACACGAAGGGCAACGGATCGAAACTAGAAACGATACAACTCACAAGCACAATACTACAAAAATCATAAAGAATTAAACATGCTGGGTCAGGGGACCCAGGACCCTGACAATTCGTCGTTCTTCATGATTCCTTCCACCATGATGGGATTTCCATGTTACTCCCACCATCCTGTTTCACTTTGGGGCGGTCTTCTTTCTTTCTCCAAAAATAAGAAGAGTCTCTGTTTACAAAGAGCTCTAGTTTCATCTCATCTGACCAAAGGAAACACTTCCACTATGCAGAATCTTCCTCCAGGTCGCCCTTAACATACTTGAGTCTTGCTTGAAACTATCTTTTCTGCAGAAGTGGAATTTCTCTTGGTCTGCAGCCTTGCAGCCCATTCCCGTGCAGGGTCCTAGGGTGATTGCCTTCTTTGAGACTACAATTCTCAAGCTTGTGTCTTGGCTGTTGTCTTTGAATCCTTGATATCTTTCACTTCCTGCCTTTGCCAGGCTTTCTCTGCACTGTGCAGCTTTCAGTGAGTTTCCTGATGACACTTCTCCCTCCAGTTCTTTGTATATCCATCTCCTGCTTTGTGAGTTAACATCATTGCACAGTATAGGCTTGTGGGATGGCTTAATCAAAAGGTCAGTTTTTAGGTCAGGGAGCTAATAATATTGACACTGGTCATTTTTAATTTTTCTGAAATAATTCCATAAATATGTCCAAATAGAAATATTTATACCTTCTATAGACAAGTAGTGTGTTTTGAAATGCTATGTTAAAAAGCTGTCTTTAAATATCCCACCTATTGACAGTTGCCATAGTAACATGCCGTGGCTGATCAGTATTTATCCATATCCACAGCTGACCATCCGTATAGCAACTATACGTCATCTCTTCATCACTTTTGCTCGGAGAGGACGAGTGACAAGAGATCCACAGTGACACTGGTAGCACAGAAAGCTTTTAACAGAAGCCGCCTGAGTGTGTCCCTCCTTCACACATGGCTGAGTCCTGAAGGAGACGAGGCTGCGCGTCACCTGAGCGGGGGCAGGCACGTTCACATGTACAAGGACACACATTTGCAGACACACGCACACTCACACACACACACACATGAATGTGGGGAATTAATGACAGAAGAGAGCTCGGGGTTTGGACATCTTAACAGCAGAGAGAGCACTCCATCAGTCCACAAGAGGACATGTGGTGAAGAAGCGGTCGTCTTTACTCTCAGTACAAAGTTGTCTGGTTGGTCTTCTCCCACAACTGGAAGTTTAACGCATGCTCATTTTTTTTCCCATCGGACTGTATCTCCCTCCAAGTGGAGAACTCACAGCCATGTGAAAGATTTTCAGTAAGGGTGCCATTAAATGCTGCAGGACTTATACATTTTTTAATGCATACATTTTTTATGCATGTTAACCGACTTGTATAACTTACATCCTCCTCCTTTTGTGGCTCTGATGTACTTTAGTCTCTGAGAGCAATAGCATGCTTCAGGGAGAACGGCTTTTGCAGACTGGGTTACATTATTCTGCTTGTGTCTCACCCCACCCACCCACCCACCCATACAGTACAGTGGTGCAGAGCTACCACCCAGCAGAGAATGATTTATGAGGTACACACTCGCCAAATTACACCTAATGAATTGTATTGCTCCTGACTGAATTTAACACCCCCCCTTTATTTTACTGCCTTTGTTTAACACGGGTTAACTGCCACAAGAAAAGCAATCGATGCTGAAATGGTTAATGAGAGAATATGAAAGATTGATTTGCTCTTGTCCTAAGTGGGATTTATGGTGTGTGTTCTCACGCTGGGCCTGAGGATTAAGCCCACGAGGTCTGGGTTCATGTTACTGTATCCACATGTCCGGCCTGTAGCCCAGGAGAACCCGTGGATGCAAACACATCTGTCTGACCTCCTCCCTGAAACTGACTGAGGTAGAGAGAGGGAGGGATGACTTTAACGCATACCTCCGTCAAACTTGAGGAATTCAGCCGCACCGGAGGCCGGCGTTTTGTAAACCATCCTGGCGCTCTTGTTAACGTGTCACGGCTTTTTAAAGGGCTCTGCAAACAGCCCACCTGGGACTCGTGGGAAAGGGAAGGGCGAAATGGGAGGGGAGAGTACGAAACAGAACGCGGCCCGTCGTTATTTTCACAAGTCTTTACGACTCAATTTAGCGGGTGGGGAAATAAAACAAGCAGGGTGTCGGAGCTCCGGGAAGGGGAGGAGGGGGAGCTGAGATGAGTTAGTGGGTGCTCCCCGAGCTGTCAGAGAGCTCGCTGTATCGGCGAGGGGGTTGGTGGGGATCAGAGGGAGGGATGGGGGAGAGATGAGGGATGGGTGGGGGGGGCAGAGCCGTCCTAATCAAGCAAGTTTATTCAGATCAACGTCAGTCTTTAGCTTCGCTTCACATCTCAGCAAGTTGAAGCCTGAGTGGTTAGCTGAGGAAACCAGGGATTCGTTTCAAAGAAGCGGAGGCTTCGCTTAGCTTCAGAGTTATTTAGCATGAATTCTGCATGGAAAATTAGCATATTTTGTGGCTTTTCCTCATCTTTTTCATCAAATTCTCCATGCTTTTCATTCCCAAGTAGAATAAGACGGGCTGTGGACCTTCAAACATAATGAATGACGTATATATTTTATTTTCTTTAGCTTTTTTCTCTCATTGCAGTATGCTGTTAATATTGCCCTCTGATAGTGACTGTTTCCCACACGCTATGATAGTGCCATGTGTTAATGGCGCTGTCTACCCCTCAGAAAGGCCTCGTCTTCTTTATTTCACCTATCTTCTTTTTTTTCCCCACCGCTGTTATTTCAGACCAATTGGGAGCGCGCGCACACACACACACACCCGGACAGGAGGAGAGTGTCGGTAATTAAAATTCTGTTCAGCATGACAACGCTGTTTCATGCCTCATTTTTTCCCCCTCCGCACTCGTGGGATGAATACCGGATAAGCGCCGAGACTGTTTTTAATAGGTAAATACACACTGCTGGTATGCGCTTGTAGCGCGTGCGGCGCTACCTCGAGCGCACAGGTGGAGAACAGACGCGAACCGCGCGAGCTTATTATCAGCGGCACCAGCGCGCGCGCCGGGCTGCGTTCGGTAATGGCAGAGGCTGTTGTATTTAAAGTGTGCTTAAAAAAGATGAAAAAGGGGGGGAAAAAACAGTGGCTGGAGCTTTTGAGTGCAGTGTGCTCTTCACTGACAGCTCCTATATGTTTGTGTGTGTAGGTGTGACACCAGCATGCACAGTTGCATGCTTGCATGTGCTGATTCTGTGATGTTTACTCATTGAATGGAGGGGGGGGTGACACAAAGCCTCCTGGGATCCCGTCCACAGGGCTTGTCAACTACTGTCACTCAGCCATCACAACGGTGCTCCCACACCCACCCCCCATGCAAAACAGAGACAGGCAGCCACAGCAGCTTGATCCAAAGGGACCATCGCTCCACCAGTGTTTAACCTCTGCTACAGCTTCTCTCTGTCTCACTTGCTTTCCTTTGCTTGTACTATCTCCCCCTCCACCTCCTCCTCATCCTCTCCTTCATCAAAGCATTTCTGGCTATTTTGTTTCCCAGCTCTACAGAGAGTTATTGCTCATGACAACGATCACGGTCGTTTATTTTCTCTCCGCAGCCCAGCCTCTGTATGCATGCCGGGCTAGTATTACCCTATGATATTCAAGCGCTCTCTATTAAATATGCATGAACCCTGGAGATGAAAATTAATTTTGGGAATGTTCTCTGCCTCTTTCTCCCCTCGCTCTCTCTTTGAATGTTCAAATATGCCTTCATCGGCCTTTGTGTCAAGCCGTGAATTCATTATTTCATTTGCCGGTGACGGTTTGTAACGTAACGCAACGTGCGGGAGTGGGGGGTGAAGCGGCGTTGCGATATTGATCTTGTTAAAGTGAAGCGGGGGGGGGGACAAAAAAACAACAAAAAAATCCCCCAGCTTCGGCCAAAAACACGTACCAAGAAGGGAGTTTTCTCAGATTGGCCAAGTTTTGGAAAGTTTGCCCCGAGCTCTTATCACTCATGAATATTAAGGGCTATAAAATGGGAAAATATTACACTGAATTATGCATGTATGAAGTAATGGAAATCTGCAGTAGGACACTGCAGTTTTTGTGCTGTCTGTTTTTTGTTTTTTTTAAACACGATCATCTCGGCAAACCGCCCCTCGTTTCTGCTTGTGATGCGCGCTCTCTCGGCCTCCAGACTCCAGCATATATGTGGGTGCTGATGCGCTGGTGTCTGTTCTGCTGCACGGTAAATTACAGTATTCCTCGGTAAAGAGTGCGCACAACAGTGACAACATCAAAAGCGTTGCAGACACAAACAGCCTGGTTGAGCAGGCTGTGTAGGAGGTGAAGCCAACACAAGTTGAAGGATAAAACAAGAACCGCTTTAAGAAACAGTACACAGCAGTGAAAAGGAAGTCTGGGCTTTCTTATGGAAGATGCTGCAGAATTTACTGATGTGCAGCTGTAGTGAGATCATCTTGACATTTTATTCTGGTATTAGTCGAGGAAAACTACGCTCTTGTTTCAGTGACAGTATGAAAAAAAATGGCTTCACTCAGTCAAAAAAATAAGAATATTTTAGGCTGCGTGAAACTAGGAGCCGGTTAGCCTAGCTTGGATTTGTCCAAAAAAGCTAGCAGCCTTTAAAAGCTTTTTTAAAAAAGAGAGAGAGAGATGTTAAATCTTGCTGATTTTGTAAAAAATATATATCTAAAGTGGCTCTGATTTTGTCCTGTTGTGTAAAAGCAGCATTATTCTACCTATTTTTTTTTTTAATGAAAAACCATCTTTTTGCTAACGCAGTTAGCACTTAGCATGATTGCGTTTGCATAGAGCTAACTGAAACGTAACGAAGCAGCTAACTTTTTATGCCTTTGTTTTTTGAGCTTAAGTTCTGTCTGCCAGGCTTTAGCTTAATTTTAAGCCTTTGTTAAATACTGAATATATATGAACTTTTAACTGCTAAATTCTTAAATTTTCCAATTAGCTAGATGCTAAAGTTGTCCACCAGATATCTGATACTGGGTATCAAGTGCACAGTGGGTTTTAAGAGCTTCATCACTGACCTATGAGAGCAGTTAGCAGATACTTGAAAAAGATATTTTAACAGGGAGTTCTTCCTCCCCGCCATCACCAAGTGTTTTGCACATATTATATCTATTGTAGGCACTGCAATATATATATATATAGATCTATATCTATTGTAATTATTCGATTTTTGGGACTTGTGTACAGTGTCGTTATTCCTTAGAAATGAGTACTAGGCATTATTGTATTTTAGTGTGACCTAGTGTGATATCAGGAAGTTTATGTTGCCTGAAAGAGCTGCCCATTCAGCAGACTGGGAAGCTTTGGGCTGCTCCACACCAGCCCCCTTTTGGCCTGTGTTCACTCACCCCAAGTCCATCTGCATAACTGCATCTTTCATGAGCTGTGGTCAATGCCTAATCCATACTGCATCGGAGTGTGTGTGTGTTCAGGTGAACGCCTGCATGTTCTCTCCTGGTCACGCGCTACATATTTTGCCTCGTCGTGACCCATAAAGCGAAGACTCACATGCGCTACATGGACAGACACAAAAGCATTAATGCGGGACACAACTGTGCAGTCTATCATAGAGTAATCGTTCAGGTCAGCAAATAATGATCCCTCAATCGCTTAGCTGCGAATTAGCACTCTCACCTGTGTCTCTTCATCACCTTCATGGCTCCTGCTAGTGGCACCTTGTTTAAACCCAGTCAGTATCAGCAAAGAGAAATGCGGATGCCGGCAGCAGGTAGAAGACCCCTGTAGTTCTTATCAGGTAAAGTGGTTTTTGATTAGTGTTAATGGCCGGGACTAAATAGCGTTCAGCTTTTCCAGCAGCTATGCTTGTTATTCGCGTAAATGTGTGTGCGTGTTGTGTGTGTGTGTTGTAGCTCAGCTCAAGGACATGCTGGCAGTTCATCAGGTTGACAAAGCTATATCTGCTCTGCATCGACGAACAGGTTTTATGTCTGTGCCTGAACCCTAAAGTTACACCATCAGGTTGCTTCTAGCTATTTTGAGAATGCTGCTGGATAGTGTTCTGGACTGCAAAGCATCTCCCCGCAGCAGCAGTGTCAGTGTGTCAGCACCGCCTCAATAAGAATGAGGCTTTTCTCGTTGTGCACGCTCCAGAGCCACGATCCACTCGTGGCCTAGAAAGACAAGCTTGCAGCACCCGCCCTCCAAAACGCTCGGCATCTGGTGCAACAGACAGCCTTGCATGTTAATGCCGAGTTAATATTATTCTTATGAACTGCGAGTGACTTCGCATGTTAGTGAGCGCTCTCTCTCAAATTAATGTCACTTCCATTAATGCCGCCGTCTATTTCGCGTCACGAGCACGTTTGGGCCCAGGCACACCCACACACACACAGTACAACCTCGTGCACTCAACTCAACGCTGGATACACACAGTATTTATGCGTGCACTTGCGCACACGCCTTTTTCTCCACAGAAGCAACACAGAAGAAGAAAATGAATGTCCTGACTCATTTATCACATAGCCCCAAAAGTACAGATGAATCCAGTGATGAAAATCTGTCCTGAGAAATGTCAGGAAGATATTAACTCCAATACATCAAAGAGGAGCTGCGGTCTCTGAGCTGACTGCCAGCCGATGCTCCCAGCCTTTTTGGTTAAATAGGCGGCGGGGGGGCACCACACACCAGTGCCGATGTAATTTTTGCCAGCTCTGACCGTTTGTCACACAGAAACGAGTAAATAAAGACACAAGTCACTTCCGTCCAGAGATTAACATCCGAAATGATGCAGAGCGAATTTCATTAGTGCGCAAATGCCATTCTTTAGATCTGTCTGATCTCAATGAAGTGTGAGAGAGTGAGGGGAAAGAAAAGAGGGGGGGAATTGCCTTTTCATGTAGATTTCACTAATCGCTTCCCTAACAAAATACGGCAGACTTGTACTAATAAGTAAGTTAAGGCTCAGTGGACAGATAGAGTGAAACACGGCACAGAGGCTAATGGAATTGAGAGCTTTCCATGCCTCCATGGGTGTCTTAATTGTCAAAAAAGAGGAGATTCTCAGATGAGCATTTCAGCCCTCGCCCGCTGGATTGTGGGAAGCCTAAATTGGAGTGCGACTCACTGGACTTGTTTTAAGGCAGAGCTTCTCTGGTGTGTGCGAGGCGGATCAAATCCCTTATCCGATGTCTGGAAACGGGTCCTGTGATTCACTCCTGTTTATTTTGCAGCCAGCGCCGGCACAGTGTGAGCTTCCCATGCAGCCAATGGGGACTGCAGTAGGCTCATATCAAAAATCTATAACTTCTGCTCTTCTGTGCTTTTTCATCTCACAGCGAATGTATTGTGAGCTCATCTATTTTTTGCATGGCTCCTCTGGTTCATAAATATTCATCCCCGCAACGTCAAATAGGTGATTTATCTGAAAGCAAAAATATGGCTTTTTCGGCACCAGCCAGCTTGGATTTGTTGGCTCTCGCCGCTACTGTTACTGAGGCACCTTTATAGCAAGCTATTTTAGCATCGCACCTCTAATGCTAGTTATTACAGCAGTAGAAATTCCAACTGCTGCGGTTCATTAGTAGTGAAACTGGAGTGCAGGGGGGGACTCCATGAGAGACGGAGAATGCACTTTTAATCTAAAAAGGTCAATGTGCATGAGCTATTTTGGAGATTCACTGCGAGCTTATAATTGGAGGCCTGTCTGAAGACAAGTTGGAATTAAATGAAGACAAAGTTACCGAGCGTGTGGTTGGCCTTTGATGAGAATCGGGGAGTGAGGACCCTTCATTTGCAACCTTTAATCAGTCCAGTGAGATCAGATTCACGTGTGATTGTAGGAGAAAAGAAAGGAGGGGGGAGAAATGAAATGGTAATGAGTATTGATTACCTATGTGCATATGACCCTTTAGTCTCCCCTTGCATTCTTAAATCAACCCAAATTATTGAATTTTCTAATTTCATGCTCAGAGAGAAGTAGCCGGCAACATGAAACTGCCTCTACAATGAACCATGCGCCCATTGGGGTCTGAGCAAATTATAGTGAAGAGAAACAAGGCGTCTTTTCGTGCAGAGGCGTGGGCGTGAACCTGAATTAAGCGCGCTGCTTTTAAGTTATGGATGATAATTATTCTGGGAGGATCTGTTGGGAGTAAAGGTGATTCAGGTAGCTTTTTCTTCAAATTGCATTTCACGTCGCCGCACTGTCGCTAAGCGATGGCCTCAGCTCGGCCATATATGTATGTAATTACTTGCCGTTAAGTCGGAGGAAAAAAGGTCCGTTTAGGCTGGAAAAAGAAGCCCAATTACATGTATACACAATTAATACACCCATGGGAAATTGAAATTTTCTTTCAAATGATAAGATTAATTCCTAATTATGGCCTCACACACACGCACACACGTGCACACTCACACAAGGCCTCACACAGCTAATCTACTTTAGTAATAAGCTAGCGTACAGTGAAATAGTGAAGAGAGAAGTGGACAGCAGCTGATGGAGGGAATCCGTGTCATAGTGGACTCAGTGAACCGGGGCACAGCGCAGGCCTGACGGTACTCTGCCGCCATCTGCTGGCTGTAACGTATATCATGGTTGGTGCAGCACACAGGGCTTTTAGGAGTTTCTGTTTACCTCCTCCATGCCTGCCATCCCTGCATTTACAGAGGACAAAAAGTGCAAAACAACGATTGGTCCGTCAGTGTGCCATCCCTCATGATGTCCTGTGATCAGTTACAAACCCCATGTTGATGCATGTGTGGTTAGTTGGCACCTTGTAACTGTTTTCAGTGTCTTTGAAGATGCTGTATGTATGTATGGTGCAACCACACGTGTGCTATCGTTTTGAATTACTTTGGCTCTTTTTGTCTCCCTTGTTGTGCTTCTCTTCATGCTTATATTTGCTTCTCTGTAGATGATGGTGGATTTTTCCTTTTCTTCGTATTTCTTTGTAGTTTGTTGTTACTTTGCATCCTTTATTGTGTTTGAACATTTTGCTTCTGTTTACAGTTTGCCTCTTTTTTTTATCTTGTTTTTCTATTTGTGGTGATTTTATGATGTATCGTTAGTTTGTTTTGTGTAATTTAGTCTAAGGAGCTTGGAAAGAAAAGCGTCTGGACTTCTTTGAGTTGCTTGAAGACGTTTCACCTCTCATCTGAGAAGCTTCTTCAGTTCTAGGGTCAAATGGTGGAGAGTCCCAGATTTAAGCCCTGTGGGAGGGTCTCCCGAGAGGGACATGGACCCCCTATTGATCCTCTACCTAATCACACACGCCAGGGCGTGAAAACAGGTGTAGGTCACAATCAGCCAAGGTTTCGGGTGAGCTCATTGTGAAACCTAGCCCCACCCTATCATGTGATTTCCTGAGGTCAAATTGCCCAGGATATGAGTGGGCGTTAAGGCGACTGGGTGACTGAGAACTGGATACAGACATTGTGTTAATTTAGTTAGTTAATACAGTCAGCACTATTGCCTCACAGGAAGGAGGTCCTGGGGCCTTTCTGTCCAGGTGCTCTGGCTTCCTCTCATAGTCCAAACACATGCAGGTAGTGGGGTGAGGGGAACTGCTTATCTAATTTGGACATAAAGGCTTAATGTGACTGTGATGGGTCTGCGTCAGCTCGACACACTGGTGTCCTGCCTCTCACCCTTCAGCCCCTCCATTACCATGAATTGCATAAGTAGTTTGTGGTCATTTAGCATTTCTTTGTATTGTGTGTGCATTTTGGGAACTTTGTGATGTAATGTAATGTGTATGTGTTACTCCCTGTAGGGAAATTACTCCTTTGCAAATAACCCATTCACTCAGTGAAGCAGTGGGTAGCCACCAATCTAGTGCCCAGGGAGCAGTGTGTAGGGACGGTACATTGCCCAGGGTAGCCAGTCAGTGGATTCAAACCCCCAACCTTCCGATCATGGGGCAACCACTCTACCTACTGAGCTATCCCTGCCCCCTTTGCTGTTATTCGGCATCCTTTTGCAGTTGGTTTGTCATTAGGTTAACTTTGCAAAAACAAATATTTACACAACTAATGAATGGCTCATTAATCTGACACTTGGGGCCACGAGCCTGCTAACTGGCTTCACTAATCTTCAGGCTTCACCAAGAGTCAGTCAACTGAAAGCGATTTTGATTATACAAGCTCTAATTAAACCCAAAAAATGTGAATTAAATGACTGGAAGAACTGTAATAATCCCAGATGAAATAAAAGGACATCATTTGATGCAAAGTGACAATCGTGACTCAGGCACACATCTCAAGTATGATTTTATTCTGTGGGTCTCATATACATCTAACTCTGTTGGTGCAATATAACAGACAGCTACTCAGTACAGCAGTGCCTACATTTTTAATATATCCACATTTACAAGCAAAATAATTTTTAAAAGATAAATATTAGTTTCCTTGTTAAAGCACACCATGGAGTTCTCTTGGCTTGCAGCAAAACTATATTGCATCAGTCTCATATAAATATGCTTAACCTCACACTCGTTCTAAGAAGATACGTACTGGCTTTGTGCTGCAGATAAAGTGCCTACTCTGCAGCTCTGCAGTCAGAGAATGTCGAAGCAACTCAAGACACAGAAAGTGCAATTTAAAAACACTAAAAAGATCCAGGGCAATGAGGACACACAGATGCATGGCAGGACAGCTGTGTGTGTGTGCATTTGATAAGAGGAGTACCGCAGAGGCTAGACTACAGTTGGTGAGTTTTTTAAAACAAAACTGAGAGGAGCGCCACTAAAAGGAATGACAGTAACAGAACATGAACACAGCATGTGGCCAGAAAAAAAAGTGTTCACGTTGTAACAGGAGCTCATTTACAACACAAAGACTGACACCTCACAAAATTTCCATCATACACAAAGACTGAACTCAGACCGTCATACAGCCTTCACATGGCCACTGAAGCGTCCGAGTCTTTTGGTCGATTGTGTACGACGTGCTCCAGCTGTCCGGAGTCGGAGACGTCGTAGCTCGTCTTGTACTTAGCCAAGATCTTCATCAAAGGACGCAGCTTCAGCCACCACTGCTCCTTGGGGATCCTGTGACTGCACACAGATGAAGAAACGTCAGTGTCAGCGTTTATTCCGGCATTTCTTTCTCATTTTGGACTCCCAAGTTCTCTTTTGGACTAATCTCCCTGTGTCCCAGCGAGCTACTGTGATACATACACAAAGTCAGTCTCATCCTTGAGTTGGACCACAGGCTGGAAGACCAGAGTCCTGCGGCGCATTCCCAGCAGACAGCAGGAATCCTCGGTGTTAGCAAACACTCGGCCTGCACACAAACACTGAATCAATCAAAGGTGCAAACACAGGAAGTCCCTGATCTTACAAACATGCATTAGGGTGGAATTAAAGCCACTGGAAACCCAAACCTACAACAGCGTTCCAGCTGTACTATTTAGGGTCTTATGCAGTGCCATTATTTTGGAACTTTTTGATCGCTAGGTTTAACTTCCTCCACCTCTGTGTGTCAGTGATTTAAAACCCACTGGTGAAAATGACTAGTGTCATTGTTTTTGTTGGGGAAACAGTGGACTACACTGGTGATCAGGGTTACCCTCACATCCCCCCCAGAATGTGCGAACGTGGAGGTCCATGAGGATAACTGCTTCCCTTCTTAAAGTTGGTGGTTTTGTTAGTTGGCACCAGAAATACTAGTCGTTTAATTATTAATATTTTGTTAATGTATAAAGCGAGTTAACTGTAGAGTTGACGCTGCATCTATGTAGCCAACCACCAAAAGCCACAGCTGCCTTACCAGCAGATGGCAGCAGCACCTCCACCCTGCCTCTCTCTGTGATAGGTAGCTTTAAAGAAGATCAATCACAGCAGAACATGGATCAGCAAACATACGACCCGATGGCCAGAATCGGCCCACCAAAGGGTCCATCCTGACCTGCCAGATAGCTTTCAAAGAACGGCATGAATTTTGCACCTTTAACTGTACAAAAATGTGACTCGTGGCTTGTTATACGCCACAGTAAGAAAAGCAGAAAAGAAGGGACACTTCTTTTGTATTATCAGCAGTCAAGTTTCGTTTTTCAGTCTCTATTTTGTATACAGTAAAAATTCTGAACTTTTCTGTCACTTCACACCTAATTTCTATTTTTTAATTACAAAGTCCTTTATTTCTTACAGTGCAATCGCAGTGAGTGGTGCTGACAGCTGTCTTTCATTTACTACCATAAAGAAAAAACTGAGATGAAATCTTTCTGACAGAATCCTTCTCAAAAACTAAATATTCCACCAATCGGTGTTTTCACCTCACACGATAGTGTTAAAAATCTGCTCTCTCCTTTGATATAGAAACATATGTATACAAATATATTCATAGAACAAAAATATACTTGAAAGGCTCATTCACGAGTCAAGTTTAAAACATTAAAGCTTCTTTGCACTGAAAGCAAACAGGACGATTTGGAGTTGTTTGTTTTGTTTTTTTAACAACAGTTTGTTTTTTAGACAACAGCTTTACTGGACTAACTCACTTGTGCTGACGATGGGCTGTATGTGAGGCATGATTTAAAATGAGCTGTTGTATGTGTAACCACACACAATGTTGAACCTTGAGCTCAGTTTTTAATGTTTTTGGACTTTTTTGTCTCCTCAACAAGGCCGAGGACTCACCTAAACTCTCAACTTTGATACCATTTATAATTGTTATGATGTTTGGCTAAATTCCCAGTGGCTTTAACACTGAGATGTATCTGGGGAGGTGAGGGGTGGTTCACAGTGATTTCTTTCTACTAGCTAGTGGGTATCTGAAGCATCTTCATAAATGAAACAGCTGCAGTGTGGTTTAAGAGGAAGAGAAAACCAAAGTACAAAGAGGTGTTGATATGGAAGCCATGAAAAAAAGCAGCTGAATCGAGATAAAGCACTGCAGACTACCAAGAAAATGTGGGAAAAGCAGGAAAAAGAAATGTGTGTGTCGCTCACACAGCCCATGCTTGCACATTTCCATTTCAGAAAGGACCTGGAAACAGCACTACATGGTGGCTGCTGGTAAATTTGGAAGGCATGGGCAGATTGCATCCTACATGTGTGTAACACAACAGTGAAAATGACACACACAGAAACACACACACACACTGGGAGTATGGTGCTAAAATGAAAGCACAGGATAGGAGCTAAATATGTAGATGTAGATGGTCATGGAGCCAGCATGAAGAGAAAAGGATTTACCTTCATCTTATGTCATCCGAGTGTAAGAGAAATGGACACAAAAAAACAAAAGAAAGAGGAGTTTTAACTTTAATGGCGGCCTTAATACACAAACAGTGTACAGGTCGGTTGTGTCGTTATCTGTCAGATGAGGAAGTGTGTAGATCCTCATTAAAATGCTACATTGATGAGTGTAAATGATCAATAATTCATTTTCTTTGTGAGGATAAACATACATCAAAATGTCAGACAGAGTGACTCCATGACAGATCTTCTTCACAACGGCCACGCCTCTGCAGGGAGGGAGGATCGGCTACCGCGGGTCTAATTACAGGCAAGGGGAACATTAACCTTACCTTGTCTGAACGTCTCCACCAGCTTTTTGGAGACCCACTGCATGGCCTTGGCTGAGATCTTGGTCCCAAAGTTCCGGTCAAATGGAGACGGTGCTCCTCCCTTTGGAAAAAATGAAGAGGTTTCAATGATCCACCAGATCTTTTTTCCCCCTTTCTTCATAACTGAACACATGTTTGCTGATGTGGTTTGCTAGCTGTGCTATCTTTAAAACAATCCACAATCCTTTTCCTTTGCTGCATTTCATTACAAATTACAGATTTTCCCCAGAGTTCATCAAAGTTTTGTGTGTTCCAGTTTTTTTTATGTGCTAATCTCAAGATGCACAAATCCAAAATACAACAAAGACCAGCCATGTAAACTGAGAACATGCATATTCATGATACAAATATGGAAAATTGGCACTTCTGTACTCTGGAGGAGACGTTACCACTGATTATTTATACAATGGGAAATCAGCCCACCTGCTGCATGTGTCCCAGCACATTCTTCCTGCAGTCAAACACCCCCCTGCCTTCTTCAGAGTACAGCTGATAGATGAAGTCTGTTGTGTAGTTCTCATTGCAGTTCTCATTCCTAACAGACACACAGTGAAAGTGTTAGCAGAGCCACACTCACGATGTGTTTGGCTGACGCTCACGCTAGCCGGACGTCATCAGTGGGAGCTGCATCGTAAAATGTCAGCACTGTCAAAACTGTCGACTTCACCACAACAATTGTTTACTATACAAGGAGCTTCGAGTGAAACACCGAGGGATGGAAATGCATGTTTACACTGCAGCTCATTACAAAGAGATGCTGGCTGGAAATACAAGGTGACTGTCATTTTCTTACCTGAGGACCAGACCTCTCTGAATGCTCGTCTTCATTTTCTCTGTCAGATGTTCAACATTGGCCTGTGGGAAGAAGTGGTGCATGTGGCTGATGTTAACACATAGGTGGCTCTGTAAGGTCTGCCTTAGCACTAGATTAGAGTGACATCTAGTGGACAAAACCAGGAATGACATGTAAAGAACTGACCCTGAAACTTAAAGGGGACCTATGTTGCTTTACCTTATTTACTGTCATATACACTAATGGCCACTTTTTTAGGTACACCTCTTTTGCTATCAGTGCTGGTACTAAGGGGCCTAAAGGGGCCTAAAGTTTTCCAGGAAAATTCCCCGACACCATTACACCACCAGCAGTTGATGCAAGGCAGAATGGAGCCAAGTTTTTATGGTGTTTATGTCAAATTCTCACCCTGCCGTCCCAAAGCTGTAGCAGAAATAGGCTCGACAGCCCAGGCAACATTAACTGTTGCCTCAACTTGCAGTTGTAAGCTGACAGGAGTGGAACCTGCTGCTGTGGCTCATATACTTCAGGTTTGACTTGTTGTGCATTCAGAGATGTCCTTCTGCAAACCACGGTGGTAACGAGTGGTTATTTGAGTCACTGCTGTCTTCCTATCAGCTCAGAGCAGTCTGACTGTTCACCTCAGACGTCTGGCGTCAACGAGGCCCTTTCACCGAGAGGACTGCAGTTTGTCTGGATGCTTTCTTATTCTTTGATCGATCTCTGTAAATCCTAGAGATGGTTGTGTGTTCAAATCCCAGTAGATCAGCAGTGTCTACATGCCAGATGCACTGAGTAATTGTCATGTGATTGGCTGATTAGATATTTGGATTAACAGGAATTTAAACTGGTGTACCTACAAAAGTGGGCATTAAGTGTATAGACACTATAAATATAACAGATTCCATCATTATTAAAGTTATTATTGAATGTGTTTGCTTTCATACCAGAGTCAGCTTTCAATGGTAGTTTTCTTTTTGCTGCTGTTTGTTTTGTTAGAATGTTTTATTTGCTTGCTTACTTCAGTGTTTATTTCTGAGCATTTATATAACACTGTTTGTTGTTCATTGGACAATACGAAAATAACTGTAATAAAGGGAGAATGTCCTTGGAGAGAGAGGAGCCAAAACTGTTTGTTTGGATGAACTGAGGGGCTCCAAGTTCAAATAAATGAGGATTATTTTGGAACTGTGACTCATGCAAAGTTACTTCAGTCCAAGAATAAAAAGGTAGTGCTGAAAATGGCCGTCACAGGTCTACTTTAAATAATGAATGCATACTGGTTCTGTGGTTGCCTCTTACCTGCAGTTCTTTGATGTCAAACGGCTCCTCGTAGATGTAAGCTGCATCAGCCCCTGAAGCCAGGCCCCCCACGGTGGCCAGATAGCCACAGTAGCCTCCCATCGTCTCAATAATGAACACACGTCTCTTGGTCCCACTGGCTGATTGCTTGATGCGGTCACAGGTCTGACACACGCACATGAGCTCACAAAGTCAGTACACATTCAGCACTAATGTGTCAAAGCTAACCTCTGTAACACTGAGCTCATATTTGTCCATCAAAGTAAACATGATGATTAGAAGTCATGAACTGTTAACTTAAGACTTTCCACACAGTAGAACAACACCATGCTTATTTAGCGAATAGCTACATTTCAACAACAGATTCATCTAAATGCTGCTTTCACCAGACATACTGGAGTCCTGCGAAAGACGACAGAACACATCAGATTGTAACATTAAATTCAGAATTCATATACAAACACTTGCTACATTTTATGTGGAAACATTTTTCTTCCTGTGCTAGATTTTTATTTTGATAGCCCAGTGCTGACAATCAGCTAAACATGAGATAATTTAGTTTCAGTTTAGAAGCTGCAGCAGTGGTAAAAATATAAAAATATGCGATACTGTGAATCCACGTGCTCCACAGAGAGCCCGTCTCCCAAAAATGGGAAATTGTTCTTCAGTGTGTTTGTGTGCTTTTAAATGAGAATGTGTTGAAACAACACATTTATAGCTGCTTCCAATAAATAAACTGTTGCTTTACCGGGGTCTGTGTTTCTCTGTATGGACACAAGCTAACAGCCCATATGGAAAAGAAATAGTAAAAACTTATAAAAGACTTGCATAAGATGTGGCCTACTTCATATAGTGAATCATATAAGGCTTATATGATTTACTCATGAAAGTGGCCACTTTCTCATTACTTTCATATATTGTTTTAGTAAGTATCCAAAACATCCAAGTTTCATTCATATAATTTTTCAAGGGATCTTATATCTGTTTTCACTCTTGTATGCTTTTCATACAAGTTTCACACAAGACAGATACAAACTTTTTAAGATTTATATATATCTTTTCCATATGGGAGTTTTGTAAATCACTATCCTGGAGCCCTCAAAGTGCTTCAGCATATCATATATTTAATGTTAGAAAAAACACTGATGTACAGTACTTAAATGTGCACAATTTTACTTCATGCTTTTGTGTATGATAAGAACTGAGAAAGTTGTGCACCAAAGTTTTCCATCTTTCTCAGTTGTTTTTATGATGTGAGGGGGCTCAGTAGGAAAACACTTTTTTCCAATTTTTCCAGCAGCACATGAATGCACAGTTTATGTTTGAATTAGTGTTTGGGCTGAGTTTAGTTCATTGACTTTTGTTGCCTTTACTGTAACCTAAATCCAGAGAAAATAGTAGTGTAGCACCTTCTGTAAGCAGACAGTTTGCCGAGTATTAGCACTGGACCACACTTTTATCTCTTGCACTTTTATATCATGCCTCACATTCAGTGTCTTTGCACAAGCATCTTGAACAAAGCGCTCAAAGCTCTGCTGGCGGCGGTTTGACTGCCTTACCTCCACAATGGCATTGAGGGCCGTGTCTGCCCCGATACTTAGATCGGTGCCGGGTACATTGTTACTTATGGTGGCAGGCAGCATACACATCGGGATGCAAAACTCCTCATAGTTGGCGCGAGCCTCATACAGCTGCAGCAGACTCTCAAACGCCTGAAGCAGCAGTATATAGAAAACGCGTTAGACGACCGGTCACTTAGAGAGAGAGAGAGGGGTGAATCTCTCTCAGTTTGCACGAGAGTATCCCGCCATTCCGGCACGTTCCGTGTGATAGCGGCTATGGCTTCCCTTTGGCAGAAAGGATGGGAGGATGGGAGTGTGAACAGAGTGGTGGAGAAAAGAGAAAAGAAAATAAGAACAGAAAGAGTGGCAGAGCAGAGTGGGGAATGTGTAATGTAGAACAGGAAGTTGATGTGCAGAGAGAGAAAACAGAGGGAAGGATGATAAACAGGGACAGACAAAGAACAGATGAAGAGACAGGACAGAGAGATGTGTGTTTGTTGGCCTCAGAATCCGCTCCACAGTGACGCGGCATATAACAACCACATGACAGCCAGATCTGCTTATATTCAGCAGGACAAGCAGGGCCAATCGAGTCTGCGTACACAGCAGGAGGAAATGAAGAAGATGATGGCCAAGCTGCGATTCCAGTTTGAAACAGCACACGTTACCTGAACTACAGGCTGTTAAGCTTGTGTTCTGGCGATGTGTAGACGTCAAAACCTGCATGCAGCCAGCCACTCATCATGACGTGTCAGAGGACACTATCAAAAACACACAGACAGGGAGAAGGGCAAGCAGAGCAAAACATGGCGGCCACAACACGTGTGCACCTCACAGCATGCCTCCATGTTGACACTCACTTACTTACCTGAAGGGAGCTTTACGTTTACCAGTCACGCCTCACGGTGCTGACATGACTCACTTTATCTGTCTGAATTTCTAGTTTTTAGGGAGACTTTTTGTGCCAGATGTGGCTGACAGATGCCACCGTTACAAGAATTTCTTCCGAATGATCCCCTGACAGGCTGGTGACTGGTAAAACAGAACACTGTGGGTTTTTTCCCCTTCTTGAAACACAGCTGGCTGGCTTGCAAAGTGAGCAGATGTGTTTGTGTGTCTGTGTCATGTCTGTCTATTCCTGTTGGCAGGCCCCATCACTTACAGTAGTGATGGCGTTCAGAGCTGTGTCAGCGCCAATGCTGAGGTCAGAGCCCGGCACATTGTTGGAGACAGTGGCTGGGACCATGACCATGGGCACACAGAACTCGTCATATTTCCCACGAGCCGTTAACAATTCCAGCAGTGACAGGAAGGCCTGCAGGGCAGAGCCAAGTGCTTTAGTGTCTGCGAGGGGTTTGGAAGATTGGTCTGGTCGAGAGGTGCTACTTGCCACAAAGGAAAGGGTAAGACATAAGTGGAGGGTGCCAAGGGGAGGAGCCAGGTCTATCACAACGGACAGCAGCGAAACAGACAGGTACCACTCCACATTCACCCTCAAAAACACACATGTACATCATACACAGGATAACTCATTTACTTGCATTCATCAAAGGAAAAGTAAAGCTGGTGAGCATCTATACAGGAGTGCGTGAAATGGCTGAAGAAAAGCAGGTGTACTCTGTTTCCAAATCAGATCAAATTGAGTCAACTTCAGTTAAATAATCCAAATACATCATGTTAAGGAGTCTTCTTTCTCACTATATAGCTATACATATATATCATATACCATTTAACATGTAATGCTAAATATTAGCTTCCAATGTTGCAGTTCTGCAGCTCTGCTTTTAGGCAGAGAATTGAATTTAAAGCATAGTTTTGTACACAGCTATGCATGGAACCATACAGAGGTGTGCTGAAATGAAGTGGGATAAGGCTGATGGAAAAGGTCAACATCATACTGTTTATTGTAACATGTTTGCTGTTACAGTCATAAATATTCATCATTTAAAAGCTTTTAAGCTTGTACACAAACTTAAAGATGAGAAGCATCTACTGACAGATTCAACAAGTTAAAAGCAAAACGAGCAGAGACAAAAGAAGAGTCTGAAACTTACCTCGAATCCACCGATAATCAACAATGCATTTATATTGTGCTTTCGCATTTGCTCAGCAATTTTCTCCACGTGTTTTGCAGGAAGTGTTCTGAGGATTAAAAAATGAGTATTATGAAAAAGATTATAGAAATACACAAAATCACTGAAATACAAAGTGTATGGCTGGAAATTTAGTTTCTTAAAGCTATCTATGAGGAAATTCTCCAGATATACTGGTACAGTGCCGATACGGACTCCATCACTTTTGTAGATATCTCAATTTAATAATTACTTTCTAAGAAAAACTGAACACTCTTTACCTTTTTGTCCCCAAGAGGGAGCCACCCTGTCCTGTCCAACCTCCGACATCACCCCATTTCACCTCCTTAATCTGAAGGGTAGATGGATGAGACATAGCTATTATTGATGGGTGGAGTCATTCACAGGATGCTTTTATTTATTTTGTTTTAAATTTTCTTATTTAGTGCTCTTCTAACTTGTAAAGAGCTGAAAAGCTCCAAAACCTGCCTTTTTCTTTGTTGTGTTAAGAGTTGCACAGAGACTAATGAATGTAGCCCCAGTGTGGAAGCTGCTTTCCCCCCATTATTTTGTTTATTTTCTTAAGTTTGCATCTCTCTCATAACCTGTGCTGTTCACAGTTGTGTATTTTCTGTCCTATCGTCCTGGTTCTCAGGGCAGACATTGCAAAGACCAGAGTTAATTTGCTGGACAATCTCTTTCATGTAGCAGCGTAAATGCTCCAGTGGAAACTAACAGAAGCGTGTAGCAGAGAGTGCTTGAGTCCTGAATAACAGAAATCCATTATTCCCTCTGGTCTAATCTTCTTGGGCTCAGTAGGCACAGTCTGAATCCAGGTCTCAGAGAGGATGTTTAACTAAGCAGTGACAGTGGAGACATTCTGATAGAGATAAATGATCCGATTGTTTCTTAAGTGCTGTTCACTGAGCCAGCCCCACACTCTGAGCGGTTTCGTCAAAGGAGGCCAGAGGAGAGAAACTAGTTATACCAGTCATGCAACAAAGAAAACAGTATCGCCTCAGATTACATATCAGTACAGGTTTTTATTTTTAAAAGTCACACAGGTGTTGCTTGCTTTTCCCCTGTATTCATAAATCCCATGACATTGTGGTGATAGGTAATGTGAGAAACTCTTTGACTTATCAGTACAAAGCTGTGTTTCTCAGCCCAGGGAGAACAGTCTGTTTCCCCCCACTGGATAGTTGTGGTACTGCATCGTTTCGACTGAGCCGAGCAGAGCAGGGAGAGTGAGCGTGAGGAAATTGGTTTACATTAATCTGGACAGATTATCCCCCGGGTTTCCCTGATTATGCTTTGGTGTGATTGTGCACTGTCTGACTCTCATCAAGCTAAGCCAATTCTCTCTGAGATATTGATTAAAAAATTGGAGTCACACACACAGAAGATTTTTATTAAGCTTGGAAATTATGAATGCATTTAAATAACATGAAATCTCATTAGTTTGACGACTCCTCTGGTCGAGTACAATGACATGCAGTAGTGCAGCAGCAGTGCTACAAGACTCACCTGTCCTTTGTAGAATCCCTCAAAGCCATCACTGACGGCAAACATCTTGTGCCCCTCAGAGATCCCCACCCTTACAGCTGAACGGACAGCAGCATTCATGCCCGCTGCAGGGGCCCCGACATTCAGCACTGCCACATTGAAGTTGCTCTGAAGACATAAAATGACAGCAACAGGTTATCATACATTCTGGCTCTGGAATAATCCCACCAAATGATAAAGTGTGTTTTTGAGCACGGATGATCACGCTCTACAGAAGAAATCAATAAATGCTTTCTGGGATACTCCAGCCACATGCTGAGCTTACAGTGGTCATTATCACAGAGGCAGAGGGTGGAGTCAGACCCTAAGGCAAGCTCCACAGCATGGAGTCTGCCAGGCTGCCTCTACACTTCGCTGATTTTCAGTGTAAGCTACCTCCTATGGAGCCACAGCTCCTGGCAGGGATGATCAAGTCCAACCCTCAGCAGGGGAGCCAGGTGTGATCTAATATCACTGCACAGCAACAGTGGCCACCCGGGCCCCATACGAAGCCTATGCTCACTAAACCTTAAGGCTTCGCGGTAAATAAGAATAACATGGTTAGAAGTCAATATTTGTTTTTATTATGTGCACTTTTTATCTTTTTATAATGAACAGCAGGGAACCACTGACGCATATGACTGCTGAATACTAATGCTCTCAGCATGATGTCATACACCTGTCTACAGGACAATGCTCATATGATGACTTGCTCAGAAGGTGCATAGCACAGGCTCCATAGCTCAGTGGTTAGAGCACTGGTCTTGTAAACCAGGGGTCGCGAGTTCGATCCTCGCTGGGGCCTGATCCCTGGACAATATTTTTTATTTGTTTTGGGTTTTTTGTCTTCCCTTCACCTCTAGATAAATAAAGTATATGGATCTAGCTTTGTTTTGTCTTAAAATAGCAGCAGCAGCAAGGCACATCACGACGGCAATAGCTGAGTCATTATTTGCTGGGCAGAACCTTAGGACAGCGTCATAAAATATTTAACATCAGTGGCTTGAGAAAGGCTGACTTGGCTCCCTAAAAACAACCTGCTCTACAGGTATTCTGTGGGGGGCCTCGCCTCTGTCCTTTTTCATTTCTCTGTGTGTTAAGTGTGAGCAAGCAAAGCTGACACCATCACTGACTTACAGTCGGCAGCTCGGATTCTGGTTTACGATGAGCCAGCAGTTTGTATGTCTTCAGGTTGTTTTCAAAGCTCCTGTAGAAAAACCAAGGACAGAGAGTTCATCTGTTCCAAGCAGTGTATACACTTCAAAACTAAGGAAGGTGTATTTGAAAATGAAGTCCATGATCCTGATTCTTTCCCTCTTTCCTCGTCCTGCTGAACACTGAGTGTAAACAACAGACTGATGGTGTTCTAAAATAGCACCTTGATCCACTTTCCCTGTGTGCATCAGACTGAGTGAAGTTCAGGTCTGTCGGTCATACCTGCCCCGAAGCTTAACGGCCTCCTCAAAGCGTTTCTGGTCCATAGCTTTCTGGACCTCTTGAGTCTGGGGAAAAAAAGAAAGGAGGTTGTTTCACTGCCTGAAATCTGCATTTAGACACGGCAGGTTCTAAATGCACAAAAGTACTTTTCAATTTGTTTAATCTACACGACTTGGGAATAAACATCTGCATGCAAGGTCTGTGATCTTTGAGTGTCACAACTGCTGCGTGGAGGAGAAACTGCCCTGAAGTGTGGACAGAGGAAAAAATAATGTGTCATTGTGTGTTTGGGCACAAAAGTCTGACTAATATGTAACCTGCTCTTCACCTCTAACATTTCCTGCCTACACAATGTCAGTAAGGTCTTCACTGTGAGCTCTGTTAAACCCAAACAAGGAGCGAGAACGACAACAAAGCTTTTTTGTCCATTTCTATGCAGATGGGTTACACTTACATCATCATACTGCCGCTCATCAGTAAACGAGCCAAATTTCTCAGATAATGATTAACCAGTGGCTCCCTCTCAAACAATGCACCTCTCTTGTGGACACTATCGCCACTCCAGACTCTGTGCTGTCTGAAATCATTACTTAAGCTCTTTGTCTTTATGGACTCTCTGTCTCTGTCTCTCCTCGGCTTCTCTAGTTTTGTAAATATGTGTGTGTGTGTGTGTGTGCGTATTGAATATGTGAAGATCTTGGACTGTTTCCAGCACAGAACAGCACTTACCATCTGCACACACTCCATCAGGGGCACGCGCACCGATTGGTTCCCGCACAGAGAGACCACACAGGCCGGCGTGTTGGCCGTGGTCTCCAAAAGCGCAAGAACAGCCTCCACACCCATACGGCTGGCCTGTATGTGAGACGCACAGATTAAACTGCATCTTCCTCACTCATCGTTTCTATGCCAACACATTCTTCCCCTGCTCAAGGTTTCTTTTGTTCTTTTAAGTTTTATTTACTCTAAATCTAAAATTGGTTTTAATTCTCCTCTTAAACATCCATCATTTTTTTGTTTTCATCTTTAGACGGCTTGTAGTAAACGGGAAGGGTTCCTGCTCACTGTCTGGGATACACTTGCTCGTGTGCTGAGCCACAAATCTGTTAATATGCTTAACGTAAAACCTGAGGGCAACGCTCCTCAGACACACACGGGATTAAACAGTAAATGTTTTGGACAACTCCTCAAAACAATACTGCGGACAGGGAACATTTACTGTGAATTCTCAAAAGACCATCTATTGAAATTGTGAAAATTAAATCATTTCTGATAATATGATGGCTTCTAAAATTAGAATTAACACTTTAAACACTAATAAATATGCTTCTCAAAAATATAAATGTGCCTATAAACTGACAAAATAGTCAAAAATGTCAGTTGCAACAACCTCACGTGATATATTTTAATAACATGGTTTGTTTGACAGGCCAAAAGCAAAATATACTGCTTGGAAAAAAAATGAAAGGAACACTTTTTAATCAGAGTAAAGCATCAAGTCAGTTAAAGTTGTGGGGTATTGATCTGGTCAGGTAAGAAGCAGAGGAGGTTGCTGATCAGTTTCAGCTGCTTTGGTGTTAATCAAATTAACAACAGGTGCAAGAGCATGGAGGAGATTCCAGGAGGAACTAAGTTACTCTGGGAGAGCTGGACGAGGGCGTAGAAGGCCCTTAATCCATCAGCAGGAGTGCTATCTACTCCTTTGTGCGAGGAGGAACAGGATGAGCACTGCCAGAGCTACAAAATGACCTCCAGGAGAACACCTGTCTGGATGTCTCTGACCAAACGCAGAAACAGACTTCATGAGGGTGGCCTGAGGGCCTGATGTCCTCTGGCTCCCCCCCTGTGTTCACTGCCCGGCACCGTGAAGCCTGACTCACATTTGACATAAATACTAAAACAGGCCGATCTACCACCGATGCCCTGTGTTTCTGACAAATGAGGACATGTTCACCCTGAGCAAATGCGACAGACATGAAAGGATCTGGAGAAGCCATAAAATCATTCAGCATAACTGGTTTGTTGGTGGGTCAGTGATGGCCTGGGCAGGAAGGAAGGACACACAGACCTCAACAGGCTAGGCAACTGCACCCTGACTGCCATTAGGTATCAGGATGAAATCCTTGGACGGACGCTCAGACTGTCCAGGAGTTCAGTGACGCTCTGGTCCAGCTCTGGGAGTAGATTCCCCAGGACATCATCCTTTGTCTCATGAGGAGCTTGTCAGGAATGCTGACAAGATTGTGGGGGTCACACAAACTACTGAGAACCATTTTTAATTGCTAGCCTGCAGTAATTTGATTTTTAGGGTGTCTTCTGGAGGTTGAAGTTCATTTCCATCAAATGATCTGGCATCATTTAATTCCTTATTCCTTTTAGTTTTATTTAACCAACGGGCCAGCAGCAAAGTAGTTTGACAGAGAAAAAATAAATCCTGCTTTTTGAGCACATGAAACCAACAAATGTTTGATATTTTGGCCTCTAAAGTAATTCAACATTTAGCAAAAAAACATCCGAGCACTGGCTCTACCAGGACCTACCAAGATACGGTCAAAGGCAGATGGGGTTCCTCCTCTCTGCACGTGTCCCAAAATTGTCACTCGTGTGTCGAAACCCAAGCACTTGACCACGAGCTGCGAGGAAAAGAAAAACAAGTTTGAGCAGATGGCCTGGCATCACATCATCAATATTCTCATGAAAATAACAGCTGTTCATTGAGGTAATGGATCCTTAAAGAGGCAGTTCACCCTAAAATCAAATGTCCGTACTTTCCTCAGACCTGTGCTGCTGTTTATCACCTGTATTTGCTTTGGTGTGAGTAGCTCAGCTCTAACAGGCAAGTCTGTTTTCTCTTGAATATAATGCAATCAGATGGAGTTTGCCTAGTGCTGATCAGAGAAGCAAAAATGAAATAAATACATGCATTTGAAATAAACCTCACAGGTACATGCAGGTTTCCTTCCACATAACGATACAACTGTTAGTCGGTTAAACAAAATAAATTAAAAAATGTGCGTGTGTGTTGGGGGGGTCATTTTTTTTTTTTTTAAATAAGCAGTCATAATTTCTAACATGCATTCCTGCTGAGCTTTTTAAATGGATTTTGAGCACCACAAATCGACATAATAATATAATAGTCAGCACTAGATAAACAGCACCAGAGAAAAGAAGATGTTGATTTTTGGGTGAAGTGTTACTTTACTGTTGTCTAAATTCATCTAATGCATATTATATATACACTAATAAAGGTATAACTGTGTCACTAATATATACAAAACAAAGGTATATGCAAAAACACATGTAAACAAACTGGCACATCACAAACTTGAACATCAACACAATCTGAAGCTGAAGAGAAGGGGAAACAGCAAAGCACAAGCAAGCCGTTCTAATTTTTCAGTCATGTTAGAAAGGAGCTTTTAATTTGAAATCAAAAATAATTACTCTGCTACTTTAAATAAAAACAAAATCTCCAAATAAAAAATGTTAGTAATAATTACATAATAATTTCATCATGATTCAGATTTTACAGTTAAAAAGCCAATTTTTAAGGAAGAAGAAGGCTATGTGTGAAGCAGCTATAAGTAAATGCTATAAGACCTATAAAAGCTGTGAGGTTTAGAAAAGGTGTCTTGCAGTGCTTTGGCAGTACAGTGTGGTGAAAGCCCTCTTACCAATCTAGCAAGTGTGCTTTACAGAGCATTCCAGAAACACAGCAACAAAGCCACACCAGGGCAGCAGTACAGTAGTAGAGGTCATTCAGGAGGGAGTCAAAGCTGGAACTGGGTACACTCTGTACTTACATTCTTAACATATTCAGTGGTAATGGGTTTGTTGTTACGATCAATCGCCCCTTCGGCTACAATTATGATATTCAGCCTTTTCATCCCTGCTCGGTTCTACAAGGAGGGCGTGGTGGAGAAACAACATGACAGAAAAACTGAGACTGTGGCTGTGACGTGGGCTTTCAGAAGCACGGGGAGGGAGCCGGACGACGACGGCAGCCTGGGAGCTGAGGACAGATTCTTTCACAGTAAAAGCCCGGGTGTCACCACGGCTTGTGTTCACACTTAGTTATCAGGCGTATCCTGTCTTTATTGCTGCTTGTCCACACTTTGTTATTACGGGACTAGTGTAACGTGGATACTGTATGAAAACTGTAACCAAAGATTTTGGCTGTGTGTAGCTCAGATGGCTGGCTTGCATCAGTCAGGTCTCCGTGCTTCTGGCTTCCCCTTTCTTAACACTCAGGTACTCACATCCTTGACAAAACTAGAGGTTATAGGCTTCCCGTGCCTGTCAATGGCTCCCTCTGCAACTATGATTATGTTCAGCCTTGTTCCCCTGGAACGGGTCTAAATCATAGAACATTGGCATTTTTTTCAAAGCAGAAAAAACACGAAATCTCACAAAAGTCTTTTGTGATTTAACGTCTGTGTAGAAAAACAAAGAAAGGTTTGGAACAACATGTTGTCAGATTAAATAAAACATTACACCTCATAGAACAACCCAGTAATACTACACTTCACTGAGGAAGTCTGACTGTGTTACCGCGGATAGTTTCTGACACATCTTCTCCTCCCAGCCATCCTCTGGAGGCATTTCAGGGATCAGCACCCAGTCTGCCCCGCAAGCCAGGCCGCTCACCAGGGCCAGGTAGCTAGGAAACACACACAGGTGATAAAGGTCTGTGTCTCTGACTGACAATTGATGGTTCTGGATCTGCTCAGGTTTATCTATTCTTACCCACAGTGTCTGCCCATGACCTCCAAAACAAATGTCCTCTGGTGACTGAAAGATAAGGAGAGAAAATATGATGTAGGAATGCTGATGTACCCGAGAGCAGATGTAGAAGATACTATGATAGTTTTTTCCTGCTTTAAACTTTCTCAACTTCAAGGTGAGTGATTGAAACAGCTGCCGGTGACAGTGAAGGATTAATATAGTAGAAATTTACCCAGATAATTAAAGCCTGAACTAGCGACTGACTTGTCACATATGACAATTTTCACATGTAAAGCTGTTAAAGGTGCTTATTTTGACTGCTCACCTCTGTGCAGTTGTCATAATTGCATCTACCACCTCGATGATTCTGTGCAAAGCCGAGTCAGTGCCAATTGTCATGTCAGTTCCACAGAAGTCGTTATCGATAGAGCCGACCATCCCCACAATGTGGAGGGCAGAGTACTTCTGGACGGCATCGGCTTCAATCAAACCTGAAAGGAAAAGAAGTTTAGGGCAGGACTGGGCTTTTGCCTGAGTAATTGACTCTGAGTCACAGCTGTTCCTACAAACACAAATCTCTGATATTACTGGCAGGAGATACGGTTTCACAGTATGGCACCAAATGACTCCAAGCTCCGCATGCTGTTAAGGTCAGAATTGTTCTCAACAGTGTAACCATACCCTCACAACATATAAACTTCATTTTGTCTTGATTGAAAATAGGAAACACAGAGACATAAAGCCTCCACTACCTTGCTCCACCAACTCATTCAGCAGCCCGCTCCATTCCTCCTTGAAGAGGTTGGCTCCCGTCAGACTGCCGTCTCCACCGATCACACACAGGTTGGTGATGCCGCGCTGCACCAGGTTGTGGGCAGCCTTCAGGCGCCCCTCGTGAGTGCGAAACTCTTTGCAGCGTGCGCTGCCGATAACAGTTCCTCCCTGGTGACGATAATGGGCACATTTTAAAAGTGTCTCCAGCCCATATCACATGGTTATTCTTGTGGTTTGAACTCCTGTGTTTGTTCTTCAACAGGAAAAGCACTGCTGATAACACACCGCCTACTGCGATGTTAGAGGTTGTAATCTTTCACCACTAAACAGCCTTCACACATCGTCTGTGTCACATGACTTACATGTTCCTCCTTTGTGCATTGCTTCCTGCAAGATAAACCTGACTTTTATAAATACATATTTCAGTGTTTTTCCGCACTTTTATATTTTATTTATGGTGGGCATGTGGATGCATTAGTCACGCCATAATAAAAATGATAATAATTCCAATTTATAGTAAACGTTTCAAGAAATAAATCTGATGTGAGGTTAGGTTATTTATTAATTATTAAACATGTCAATATGAAGATTGTTCCTCTGCAAAGTGCTTTGAGTGAAATAAGCTGCTTCTCTAGTAAACATCCCATCCTGCAGATGAACTCTAACTGCACTGTCTTGAACTGCAGCTAGTGACAGTACTCCAAGGTGTCCTCCGCAGCCTTGGAGTTAGAATGGTTCCTCAAACTCACAGAGGAAAACCAGAGCAGCATAAGTACTTCTAGCCCCAGCTGCAGTCTAAAACAGTGGAACTGGAGTATATCAAATGGATGTGATCCTCTCTAGAGAAAGCAGCTGAATAACGCTGATTACCATCACAACAGTAGCCTGGTCAGAAAGCCAGGAAGAAAAACGATACAGGAAGGGCCAGAGTTAGCTTACTGGAAGACAATGAACTTGCAGAGTGAGAAGATCATAAATCAATCACACATCACCGCATTCCTCCATACAAATAAAAAGCTAAATAAGTTCTTGGACAGTTATTAAAACACCTGGCAGCCCATCCAAGTAATGTTTCCATGTGGGAAACACTGCACACTGCAGTCCAAGAACTACAAAAGTACTTATTACTTTCAAGTGTTTCTGATATAAGCCAGGAGCCCACAGGAGAGAGAACACTTGTAAAACCTCACTCTGTGTATGTTACATGTGTCTAATATAGACCATGATAATTACTCACCAACTGTAGCATGCTGGACACACTTTCCCATGTGGCTTCCTTTATGTTATCCCCACCATCCACCATACCCTGATATCCCTGATTAGATAGACAAAAAAGAATATACATTTAACATTTATGGCTAAAATCATGACTTTAACTAATTTAATTAGATATAAATTACATGTAATAAACATATAAATTCCCCATGTAATTCTGTTACATAAGTATAATATAAAATGTTACATTTTAAGAAATCTGGGCAAATGAAATGTACTCGAGTGGTATACATTCAGTTTATTTTCCTTAATAATTATTTATTTGAATACATGACTGTTTGATTTTATAGATTTCAATTGCAAATATTTCCAAATTATTGAGGGCAAAGAATCATCTTTCTGAGTGTTACACGAGCTAAGCAAACAAACACACACTCCAAATAACCTCTGGCTAACAGCCCAAAATACAACACAACAACATCTTATTGTCATCATGACTTGAAATAATCAAAATATTTCCACATAATTCAAAACCAATGAAATTTACATCATTAACTATAAGACTTGTGCATCGTCATACTGTGTTACCTTAGCTGGGTGCAGGGTATTCATATGAGGCATCTAAAGCCTCAGTTATGTAACATCACACTGTGAGTGAGCAGAAGCCACACGCACACAGATGTGCTGGGATCACAGGATGAGCAGACAGAGCATGGCTCTTCCCAAAGCTCTTTTAACATCTGCTTCATGAAAATAAATAAACATCCCTGTATTGATACCGGACCCCTGGCTAGTACTGTACACAAATCCAGCCATTAAAGTTGGCCTTAAACGTCTTCCAAATACTTTATAGTGATTTTCCTTGAAAATGCTAATATAGTCCTAAAGATAAACGTATGGCTCACCTCATGAATGAAATAAACCTTTGCCCCCACGTACAACCCCATTCGAACCACAGCACGTACAGCACCATTCATTCCTGAAAGAGAAAGAGTTAAAAGAAGACATTTTAATCATAAAACAACTTTTTTTTACAAGGTCAAACTTTAAAATGTAGAGAGGGAAAACACGTGTGTCTCAACTGCACAAAATCATTGTAAAACCCCAATTTGCATGGCTGTCCAAGGGTTTAAGCTGCATGGATATTTATTTAATCTGGGTGCAGCTGTAAACCTTTATTTATTTATTTATTTATTATGAGTTTTTCTGTGTCTTGGATGCAGGAGATAATGTGTGTAAGCCCAGCCTTTGCGTGTTTATAGTGTCTGTGTGTCTCTTGCGGATTTTTTTCCCCCATCAGAAAGCACTGCCATGTTTGGTCAAAAGGCTTTCCTAGCTCCTCCTACAGCTTCTCTGCGATTAGTCTGTGTGAAAATACTAACCAGTAAGACCATGCTCTGTGGCTTTAATGTCAAAGTCAGGGTTAGCTTAAACACAGACAAATGGGATAAAAACGTAACGCTTTACCCACAGGAAGGAGGAGGACGGGAACTTGGCTAACTGGAAGAGTTGTAAACAAAGGAAAGAAAGGACTGGGTTTCCTGGTGAACCAAGCAGTACTGTTACTATGCAACACAAAGGCTCAGCCCACTAGGGAAGCAGAGGACACAGCAGTGAGGGAAGGGAACAAATTAGGAGAAGACCTCTGAAATGTGTTCTGCTCATGAAGCCGGCAAAGCATCCAGAATTATTAAAAAAGGACCAACAATACAACCCAGTGTATAATCCGTGGCACACTGTCCTTGTTACATAACTACAATCACAGGGGCATCAGACATCAGAGTGTGGTGAAAACAGAGGCAGAATATATGAAAAGATGATCGCACAGATATCTCAGCTGAAGGTTTCAAAGTCTCTATCAAAGCAGAACATCTCTTCTTCTGCGTGACTGACTCTTTCTCCTGCTGACTGACTGAAAGCACTCAGCCAAGGCTACACAATGTACTCTGACACTGATGCACGGTCTCAGTTAGCATGCTGCAGACTCACTGCTTAACTCTGGGGCCAGCGCTGCGTGTTTGTTCTGCAATTAAGTGGATCAATTCACTGCTACTGAATAACCACATTCACTCTTTGAGCTCCTAAAGGATGGCGGTTACACTATAGAACACCTGGTATAATGAATAATAATACATTATTAATAATTGTTCACAAATGCACTTACATAACAACAACAGGTGGTTTCTGAGAAAAGGTCAACATTTGTCTAAATTAGGTATTGGAAAGTTTAAAACAGGGTGGTTATTTAGCAGAAGATTTTAACATAAAGAACATTAGAATATAAAGAACATAAAGATGCTTCTTTAATGTGGTAGAGCAGTGTTAGTGCTGCTGCCCTTTGTATCACAGTCCAATGCTAAAAGTGGGCACAACTTTGATCCGACCATGGCTTCTCAGGGTAATATTGGAAGAATATCTGGATCAATAAGCCAAAAAAGTTGAAGTGCTTTCTGACTATTTTTAAAGCAGGATAAAGAAGTTTTTTCCCCACAAAGATACAAAGCTTCTTGCTATTTCTTTCGAATTACAATTTACAATTGGTTTGTTAATAACTTTCCATGCAGCATGAACACAATCAGAAGAAAGTTACTGGTTAAAAAGATATTTTGTAAATAAAGTACAGTTGAAATAACGCAACTGAACTTCGATCTTTAGTTGCACAGATAGATGAAAAATTAACTCCTTTTCTCACCCCTGAAGTTGAAAAACTGAGTAAACAGCCAGGAGGACAACATCTCTACTAGTGTTTAAAAATATCCATATTTATTCATATTTTGCTCATATTCCACTTTCTACAGGATGGATTCACTCTCTCTTTATGTTTCCTCTACTACACTGGTCAGGTGTAGGCCTAATAATAAATTACATAACTGGTAAAATCACCACATCCTGTCTTTAAATAAAATACATAAAGTTTCGACTTTTTTGTTTAATTATGAGATGATGCAACTCATTTTCCGCGGCGGATCAGCCGGCTGCCATTACAATGTGGCGTTACACGGCAGTAGTAGATGTACATGTGCTTAAGCGAAATTACGGGATGAGCCGGTGAGCACATGACTCGGGTTTCCTCTGTGACGCATAGTCGAAGTTAGAGACGTAGATGAGTTATATGCTGCTCATCACGTACACAGGATGCCGGCATCCCACAACCGCTGGCCTCCACTGTGCTATTAAAAATCCAAAGTCTCTAGTCTCATTAAAAATGAACACGACAGAAACGCTGTGTAAGAATTTCCAACCTGTGAGCCAGTGGCCTACACATCCACCAGAACCAGCTTTTAATGGTTACACAGCGCCCTGCACTTCTGCGTGTCTGGCTTCTGCACAACCTAAATTAATTGGGACTCTGAGCTAATTAAATGCTAACACAAGCCCGTCAGTTATAATGCAATAATAAACTGTGTGGAGGAAAGGAACCCGCGCGGCTCGACCTTGACGCATCTGTCTCAGCCGCTGCCACGGTGGGTAATGTCACACATGCCTCTGAATCAGTGACAAGATGATGCTGTTAACGAGTTAGCAGGATGCGTGGTGTTAGCATGCCGGCTAACCGGGTAAATGGCACATAACATCACAGCCTTACTGTACCACCCCGCCCCACCGCGTTTTTAAATAAAAGCCAGGCCGACTTGACAAGCAGTACACTATGACACAGCTGTGTATCTTCGCCCTCTGCGGGCATTTCCTCACTGATACGATGCTTCATACAAGTATCCACAAAAAGTGTAACTCGACACTCTACCTTGAGCATCCCCTCCGCTCGTCAGCACCGCAATGGCTTTGCCCGCTCCCGACAGGTTCTCAAAAAATATCTTCTTGCTGTCCGGCTGCGCCATTTTCACTGAAACTCAATATATCAGTATAAATAAATATGTTTTTGCTGGCACAAGCCGATAAAAGAGAACACCGGGAGGCCCCCGACAGTACGGAACTGTGCTAAAATGATGAAGGGCAACAATCTATGCCCTCTACCTATGTACAGTATGCCCGCTTTGGTCGCCTTCTCCTGCTTGTTCCGTATCTGGTCGCTGATTTGCATAGGCCGAGCGCGAGGACAGTTATTGGCAGAAGCTCGGGCCAATCAAATCACAGTTCCAGCAGCATCCGTTCGCTTGCAAACTAATAAGAGATGTGTGGGCGGGTCTATCATTAGAGGATGCCGGTGAGGTTTCAGTTTTTATGAACCTTAGTGAGGAGGAAGCAATAAGTTACGAAAGTTACACACAGAAACAGCGGAATTATACACTGTAAAGACGAATAAATCTATAATTTTTATTAATACTGTGACTATAATAGTAGTAGAAGTATTTTTATTTCTATTTCTAGGCCTTGGTGTTTTTATTGCAGTAACTGGTTTGCTCCATAATCAACATTTTGGTAATCCTTCTATAAGACAATATGTGTTTCAACTGTGTACATTTTATAGTATTCTAAATCTATATTCTTTCACTGTTGCTGATGCATTTGCCCAACTGTGTAAGGTAAAACAAACCTTCCACAGATGCACTACCTTATGCCATTCTTCGTAAAATGCATCGTTTACGACCCAGCTGACTCTTTTGTGAAGTTTATTCTTGTGTGGTGATCACTGCTCATATTTACATTTGCATCACTGAAACTGTGCGCTTTCCTTCAGGCCGAAATCCTTTTACATTGGAGCTATGACTTCCATTCATTGTCGTTTTTTATAAGCCATTGATTTTTGTTACTACCTTTATGTGTATGGGACTCCTAACACTACACAGAATAAGGTAGCGTCGACTACTTAAGATTTTTCACAGATAAACACAAGAATGTAAAACTATGAAACACGCAATGAGGAAGGAGTTCCACTTTGGATCGTTGACTCCATCATGTGGTCTTAAGGCCAAACTACAAGTGCAAAGACATTGAATTGTATTTTTCTTGTATTTGTTGAAGACCATCGCTATAAAACTGAGGTACTGTGCAGGCTCTGTATTGGTCTCAAACAAAAAGTGTGAATAAAGGTCTGTTTAGTAACATATAGCATCAAAACCTGAGTCATCAGCAGAAAGAAAAAAAAATCAGTCATTCTGAATTATTCTCATCACACAGCAGACACCGCTGAACGACCTAATTAAATTATAGCCTACTTTGCAATATGATTTAGAACAAGCAAATGAGGGTACTATGCTTTTAGTGCAGAATCACCCTATTATCAGAAGAACTGTTTTTCCCTCCTTTCATGCTACAACATGAAAGGAGGAGCTCACTTCCAAGATCCTTGGGGAGCATTACATAACTCATTAACACTAAAATAAATCAAAAACAGCACAAACTAACCATTTATAGCTGATGTGCCCACAATCATGCATAACTCTGAGGCTAAACACAGTCTTGTGTGATGACTGGCAACAGTCTCAATTGGCCACTCAAGGAACAGCACATTTTGGAACTGCCAGTTTCATTTACAAGTGAAAACCAAGCTGAAAACCAAAAGGGTGCTCCCATGGAATTGCAGATCAGTGACTTAAAGTATAAAGAAAGTCTCTAGGCATCAGTTATGCATCTGAGTAGTCATTTTGTTGGGTCTCATCATGGCATAATCGCCAAACAGTTTATTTGTGCTAAATATACCATCTGTACATGTTACAGTAAAAGTATCCCAGTGAAAAAGCACAAATAACAAGCTCTCACTTTTCTCATTTATCTTCCCTTTTTTTTATCTTCAAGTGGAGGGAATTGCTTCCTTTACATTACCAAGCCTCTCTGCCCTCAGGCACTTACAGCCATCATATGGTCTCACTCCACGTGCTGACGAGACGGCTTTGGTGGAAACTGTTGAGATGACTGCCAGCTGGAGGCCCGATGTGGATCTTTTATCTGAACTCATCATGTTTTGCCGTCAGCTTTTTACTTCACATAACAACGAAAGCTCCGTATCCGTCAAATCATGTCATCTGCTACAGTATTGGTTTATCGTCAGGCCTCAGCTGTACCAAGGAGCAGACGACGACGAAGAGCTTAATTTGTGTGACAAATGAGTGCAACTTATACACACAACAAATGTTGTTGTTTTCATTTCTCCAGCGCATCATATTGTGTGCGAGGTAACATGAGTACAGCCTACTGTAAGTATCCATTAGGGCGTTAAGTGACATGTAGAATTTCCAAGATTCCAATTACGCTAATCTCTTGGAAAAGCGTGAGAAACACCAGCATTATCAGTCGTGCATGTGAGCAGCCTAAAGAAAGGCCTGCTGGCTGGCAAACTGCCATCGGTGTTGTTTTCTCACCGTACCTGTATAATAAATACATGTGCGGACTTAGGTTGCTCCCACAGGAAAATCGGGGCTGTCCATTAAAGTCTGTTAGCTTCATCCCAGAAGCATGTAAGAGAAATGATAGTGAATGGAAAGGGAATGGTTGAGTAAACTAAGCTGAAGAGACGTAAATGTGTCCACGTCTGGTTTGTCGGAGGCAGCCTGCAGGTAAAACTCCTCAGACTCTAGGAAAAGGGTGCTTTTAAAATGTCACTTCCCTTAGTTATGCTGCAATAGACGTAGGCTGCTGGGGGATTCCCATGATGCATTGAGTTTTCCTTTCCAGTCACCTTTCTCACTCACTATGTGTTAATAGACCTCTCTGCATTGAATCATATCTGTTATTAACCTCTGTCTCTCTCCCACAGCATGTCTTTATCCTGTCTTCCTTCTCTCACCCCAACTGGTCGCAGCAGCCTGGTTCTGCCAGAGGTTTCTTCCTGTTAAAAGGGAGTTTTTCCTTCCCACTGTCGCCAAAGTGCTTGCTCATAGGGGGTCATATGATTGTTGGGTTTTTCTCTGTATCTGTTATTATAGAGTATACTGTACAATATAAAGCGTCTTGAGGTGACTTTTGTTGTGATTTGGCGCTATATAAATAAAATTGAATTGAATTGAATTGAATTGAAAAGTGTTGGGAGACGGGACTTGTAGAAAAGCAAGAGAAATGAAATAACTGAAAGAAGTTGGATTTATCTTTTTTTCTTTTTAAAATGTAGAATCTTACATCTATTTGTAGTTTCTTGTGTTTTCTTATCATTGTTGTGTAGCAGCCATTGCTGAAGTGTTTTTCCTCTGGGGAATTACACTTCTTCTGTGTATTCTGTGCTGAAAAAAGTGATTCTTGTATTACCAGTTCATTTTCTACTTCCAAGAAGCAGCAACCAGACACCTGGTGTTTACAACACCAAAGAGGAAGTTGCAGTTAACCACAGATTTACTCTTGATTGACTTATTTATTTCCTGCATGGGCACAGGGAGAGAGAGCAAAAAGACATTTTTATTTTTACATATTAAAAAACATAATACAGAAATGTAAAAATGTGCTATTTATTTGGCTGTCGAACACAGAGATGTTTAAAACTAAATTCATAGACAAGAAATCGTCGGAAAGAAAGTTAATGACTGAAACATAACACGCTAATGATCTTGGCCCAATTGAACTTGATGGTAACATGTTATGCTCAGAATGATAAGATAAGATAAAAAGTGAAGAACTCAATCTATAATCTAATTCGATACAATAGTGAGATTACATGTAACGTAAATAAAGGTATTTTGTTTTGAGGTCAAATTTTTTTGTATCTGTCCCTGTGTTGGTAGAGTTCAAACAGATGATAGAGAAAGTGTTCAGCTGCATGTCCGAATCCATTAATTATCCACATCCATTTACCGCAGCCCCAGTCATTTACATGACCTCTGCATCAGCTGATAGAGGAATTTTACAGTGTGTTGATTCAGACAGATTCAATGACACATTGCCTCACTGAGTAACATGGATGCTTTTCATCAGCTAGCACTACAGTATTCAGGCCACAGAAGGGTTCCCTTGCACTAACAGGTTCAGGAAGACAGCACTTTTCAGTCACAACTAATGCTGATCCTCCTCCACATTTCTTCTTACTGATCAGATTATAGCTGGTATAACTGAAGAATTTCTAAATTGCTGAAAAATGCCCACTATACAAAAAGCTGCAAGTGGCCACTTTAGATTGGCAACCATGGTACATGGTACAAAAAGCAGTTGATGTAGAGTGGATGTAGACTGTTACACACACGCAAGCACACAGTGTACCCTTAAAGCCTTAAAGCATAATGTTTCCACCCACATGCTTGACTATGCGGATGGTGTTCTTTGGTCATACTCAGAATTCCTCTTCTTCCAAACACGGTGGGTCGAGTTACTGGCACAAAGCTCAATTTTGGTTTCCTCTGATCACAGCACTTTCTCTGAATCATTTAAATGTTCACTGGAAAACTTAAGGCAGGCCTGTACATGTGCCTTATTGAGCAGAGGAATTTGTTATGACATAGCGTGTTATCAGTGCTGTTCTTAGTTACCATGATCCCAGCTGCCTTCCCAAGCTCCTCCCATGTAGTTTTGGGCTGACTAGCCTTCCTAAGCTCATCCTCACCCCAGGAGGCAACTGGGGCGAGCCAGCAGTTGTCACCTTCTCACCAAGACTCATGCAGTCTTGTAACTTCTATATTTATATTTATAATATATATTTATAACTTTTTTTCAGGAGTTTTGGATGATATTCTGTTTCTCTTTACTAACATAAAGCTACCACAAAAATTACAGACAGTACGTGGTGTCATCTTCCGGTGACCATGAATATCACTCTGACATTGTGAAATGTCTACTGGTGTCTGAGATGTCTCCAGTTTGGACCAATTAAAATGTGCAATAATATACAATTTAATGGGGATATCCGGTAATCCTCCCCAGGAGAGGTCACTCATGACACCACACATTCTCAGCAGTCGTCTGTCCCTCACACAGAAACTCACTCTCTGTCAAATTACATTTCCTCCTTGTAATTTTACACCACAAACCTCATCCCTCATTGCCACACAGATCCCCAGGGAAATCCAGTGCCAATTTAGAACAGGTTTGTGCAATATAGGCTCGCATTGATTGTTTGTATATTGGCTGCAGGTTGTCATTCAGATTGGTCCTTTTTGTTGGAATGAGGTTTTAGCCGATGTTGTGACCCAAAGAGACAGAGCTCAATCTATTTCCATCCCAAGAGGGGAACTGCAGTCTCCAAACCTGCAGTGCCTGCATGGAAAAAGTTCATTGTTGTTGTTTTTTTATTTAAAAATTTTAAATATATGCGATTAGTTTCACTGCAAAATTCACTTCATTAAACAGTTTAAATTAGCGGTCTCCAACCTTTTTTGCACCACAGACTGATTTAATGTCAGACAATATTTTCACGGACCGGCCTTTAAGGTGTTGCGGATAAATACAACAAAATAAAATGATACGACCAAGACAAAAACTGTGGTATTTTGTAAATATAATAATAAATTCACTGTGTAATTGTGCAACTTTATTAGCAGCGTCCTCCTGAAATGCGCCAACAACATTGAGCGTAACATCCTTAATGCTCTCTGGTCACTATGGTAACGAGTAAATATTTCTTTCAAAATAAGACACACAACTACAATAAGGGAAAGACCCAGGGAAACCGAGTTAACGATAAAAACTCTGAAAACCATACATTTCAAACCCGATCGAGCCTCAACTCTCGCGGCCCGGTACCAAACAGCTCATGGACTGGTGCCGTTCCGTGGCCCGGGGCTTGGGGACCCCTGGTTTAAACCATTTGCTGGACTTTTTTTCTCACTGAAATATTATTGTATCCTGTCATTGGTGCTAAAAAGTCATGGTTAGGTCCCTCAGACATTTGTCTGTGGAGAGAAGCTAGTGACTTTCCAAGTTCCCAGAATTGTTTTCCTGCTTTAAAATTCCTTACATATACATATACATATACATTACATACTTAGCAGTAGTAGCACTAAAAAGGTATTACTAGTAACATGCAAAACTAATTTGGTTGATTTGGTTCTACTTTTTACTTGGTCGACACCAAAGCTTTTACCATATGCAGTACATCAGGAAATCACACAATACGGGTTGAAATTGAAAGTGTTAAAACAATTCTGCCACTAATAAATTCAGCTTATTGCATCCCTGTATAAAGCAGTCATGCACTTCCTGCTTTTGGGATGTCGCATTAAAGTCTAAGCAAGAATGGCTTTAACGGACACATGCAACAAGGATGCTGTTTGTGTTTCTTCTCTTCTTCGATTGAAAGGCTCGTTTCTACTTTAAAACAGGATCATGTAAAGCACCGGACGGACATTGTGAGCTAATGGTCTGTTGAAAGTAGAGAGCCATGAACGATATCCTCTAAGAGGGGAATATGATTGTGCTTGTCGTCCTTGTCTGGTGACGTGATGCATCATTTAGGCTGATGCATGAGACTCATTAAGATATTGTACTGAGATGCCTAATGGCAGCCTATTTCACAGCTGATTTTCCAACGCAGAGTAACATACAGTATATGAGCAGTACTTAACCATGCTGATTATTTCTTCTTTTAAAAAGAAATCAATTGACAATATTGTTACCACCACACGTATTTATAAAAAAAAAAAAACCTCTTCTGGGGTTAATAGAGGTCACATTTGGCATCAGTAGCACACATTTGCAGCAGCATAAAAAAAAAAGAAGAAGACGTGAAAGTAACAAAAAGAATACAAAGAGATGGTTTATAATGTTAGGTAATAGCGTAAAGGTGGTGAACTGATTTCTTTCCCTTTCTGATTGCCACATGGGAACAAATGAGTGAGCTGCCAATCTGCTGAACTGATTTCGGGGGGCCTCAGGTTGCTGATTAATGAAATGTGGGAGGACAAAAAGACGACTGTGAGCGGCGCCTACCCACAATCCCTCACTGCTTTTTCTGATTGGGCTAATCACCCCATTGTCCCTCAGAGCTCCGAGTCTGGGATTTTTAACGGCAAGAAGAAAAAGAGCGACGGAAGGAATCGCACAGAAAACTGCATTTCCTTTTTTCTTTTTTCCAAATCCTCCCACCATCTCCTCTTTCTGCCGTATCAAATCTTGCACCATTACCTCCAGTTTTTCCATAACGCCTCATGTGTCATCCATCTAGCTCACTTTAATGGCAGCCTCATAATTATTTAGATGATTATGTGTTGCAAGCCATTTAGCATGCTCAATGACACATGTTTAATTTATTTGCTGCAGCAGCTTCTCATAGAGGAAAGAGGGGAAAGAATTGAAGATGGCTGCTGGTGGTGGTGTAGCGGCTACAGTTGCTGCTGCTGCTAGTGAGGCAAATCCAGTGCCAAAATTGTTTGATAAATTGCAGCTGTTGATATAATACGCCATGCCACATCAAAGAGCTAATGTGATACAAATAAGGTATGCTTTGTGTAGCATTGCAAGGCAACATTTGCTCGGGCTAATGGCGTGTGTCTTGGTTGACCAGTCAACCCACATAACGGACTGCACCATTGAGCAAGCTATTAGGACACGATAATGGACAGAGCAGCCTGGTGCTGAGTGTGGGCTCGTTTCCTTCGAGTCCAGCTGAAGGAAAATACGCAGAAAGCTCATTCTGTGTTTGCCTCTATTTTAAGAAAATCTCAATATTTCCATTGTACTGGCAAGAAAAACTGAAATTAGAGCTGGACACACTTGTCTGTAGAGCTCAAAGAAATATTTGAAAATATAGTTTTGGCATTAAAGCTTGAGAGAATTGACAAATGAAGGGAAAGGACACAAAAAAGCACAGGAGCTGTGACTGTTCGAGTGCCTACATGCTTCTGCATGGCTGCAATGATGTTAGGCAGCCACTAGAGAGTAGTACATCCCTGCTGAAAAGGTAACAGATGGCACTGATTCCTCTCAATCTCAGAGGTTGGTTTGGTCTTAAACATGAAATTGCACTGCACATGCAAACAATATAATTACTATAAGTATGTGGATCTGATTAACTCAAACTAGTTTCCGAAGTTTTTAAGCTTGAGCTATCCATACAAAAAAGAATAATTTTGCTTTTTTACTTTTTATAACACGTATTTGACTCAAGACTGTGATCATTATTTCAGTCATGTTGTGTTTAGACTTTGGTTCTTGTGGGTATGTATATATGTGAGATGAACAACATACAGTCGAAACATGGCCGCCCCTCCCTGAGCCTAGTTCTGCCAGAGGTTTCTTCTTGTTAAAAGGACGTTTTTTCTTCCCACGTTCACCAACTGCTTGCACATAAAGAGTTGTCTGATGAGTTGTTGAGATTTTCTCTCTAGATGCAAAAAATCTTATCAAGCATATTTGTCTAATTTCTACTCAAAATATCATCCCACTTGAAAAAGGGATACAATCAGCTACACAGTAACATTTCAGTGAGATATAGGAAGTGAAAAAGTCTTGAAAACATATTGTTTTGAGTCATATCTCACACAAAACAAACTTTTTCTAGTTTTCATACATTTTTTAAGCTCCTGTGTTATTTGTAAAAGATGAATCCTCTTGTTTCAAGAAATAGACCTAACTTGAATGACGACATCAAATCTGCTTTATCAAGAACTGCAGGTTAAAAACATGCCCAACATTGGATTATTATGAGACTTAGTATCTTAAGTACAGTGTGGTTATTTTTCTTACAATTCAAACAAACCATGTCAAGGTGACACATTCTCTGTTGTGTTGCGCTGGACAGACTTCGCTTGAGTTGTGATTTCACACTTTAGAAATAAAACCGAATTGAATTGAATCAATAATATTTGCTAACCTGTGGTGTTGTGTGGTTTTTCTTAAAATTATGTGGTGTTTTTGTCATAAGCTTGGCGTACAACAATATGTAACTTATCCTTCTTAAATACAACATGCTTAAATATATTGTATAAAAATATAACGTCCTATGAATTGAACCCAATACAGAGAACAAACTTAATAAAAATGAATGCAGCTGAACTATATTCCTTTTATTTGTATGACTTGAATGTTTATGGCCTACGGAAAATGACCTGTGTATAAAGTTTAACATTAGACAGTTGCATGCTTGCATGGTCACAGAGAAGGAATGGATAGAAATGAAAGGGTTTTGCCTACATGATAAAAAAGACAAATCATTTCAAAATAAGAGCATTGCCTATATGCTGAAACATTTCTGTAAGAGATCTTAAAGTACAAAAAAAGTTCTCCCTGAGGACAGAGCCGGGTCGATCAGCACAGATTTATGCTTGCGTGGTGCTGAGCAGCACAGCTTGCAGACACAATGTCGAGTGCAGTGTGCTGCAGCTGGGTCTTGACGTGCGCTGAAGTCTGTCACTGCGCTCCAGGAGCGCTCTGTCATCTCTAGCATCTGCCGTGACTTCTTGTTGGAGAAGCTTCTGGAACAATCACAGTTCTCTGGTTGTCAGCACCTGGTGTTCCTGTCTGCTTCCCTGCAACATGTCACTGTCACCCAACCACACGCATTTCACCGCTCATATCCACGAACCAAACAAGCATGGTATTGTCGTGCACTTCTCACTGTAACCGCAGACACTCCTGTATCAATTAGTGCCTTTTTGGAAATCATATTTACACAGCTGGTTACTGGTATCATTTAAGGATAACTTCCATGTTTGAAGTTCTGGAATTTTCCAGCTGTATAATGTTGTTTAACAAAATCTAATTTCTCAAATGCAATCCAACAAGAGTATTCACAACCATATGCCTTGGTGTTTCGTACTGACCCAGAAACCATATGGACCATTTGTCAGCTCCACAGTGTGCCTCTTGTGTTTGTGTGGTATCAAACGTGTGCACATATAGAAAATATGCTTCTTTCACATCTTATGTTACTCTTTGGTGGTGCTGCAGCCTAAGATTAAAGAAGAGCTGGACTTTTGTGTGTGTTTGGTTCTCAGCACTTCAGACGGAGACGTTTTCAATTGTTTCACAAAAATATGATACAGTAACCTCAAAGCATCTGGGCTTGATTACAGGGTTAATAAGTAAATGTGAAATCAGCTGTGCTATCAGTTCTGTTCTTTGAAATACATGTAGCAAAATTGTACAAATGTATATTTCATTTCATTTCTTTAATTTGTCAGAAGGTTCAGTAAACTCTTATGTTTCAAAAGATTTAAATTTTCTGGCTATTATTTTATGCTTTAGACTTTCCAGGGTGTTATTATATAAATAAATTTCATCAATGCAGCAGTTCTGTTGTTGGCAAAAGCTGAAAAAGGTTTACTGCTGCCCGAAAATTCTTATAATTTGTAAGTGTATAAAGTCCTTCACCAATTTGTTATCTTAATATGTTGGTTTTTTAAATCTGTGTCATGACTTCCACATTAAATAAGTTTGTACATTTTATCTTTAAAACAGTTACGCTTCAAGTGCAGCGAGTTTAATATAATTCCATAACTTTGATGATAAAAACATGCATTCATCAGACACTTAAGTACACCTTGCAAGTACTAGGCTGGCCCCTCCTTTGGCTTCAGAAGTGCTTTAATTCTTCATGGCAGAGATTTAACAAGCTGCTGGAAACACTGCTGGCTTATATTGAGATGATGGGATCACACAGTTTCTTTTCACAAAAGTTTAACATGTGGGGTGTTCAGAGATGCTCTTCTGCATGCCTTAGTTGTAACACATGATTATCTGAGTGACAGTTGCGTCTTATCCTCTCAAAGCAGTCTGGATATTCTGCTGATAGAATTAGGATATTTCCATTGCTTACTAGGGTTTGAATAAAATGCTATAAACATTTCTTAGTATTGTTATAATAACCATTGCTGAAAAAATGTATTAGGCTCCCTGTCATAAAAAACAAGAAAACACAAGTAATCTAGCAATCTTTAAAAAAAAAAAAAAAACTTGTTTAAAACACAAATTTACTGAATTCCCTGAACGCTTCATGCTTTTATACCCACATCTGAGCCGACACACTGGACTTCTCTGAGAAATCAGAAATTAATCAAGCAGAACAGTCATCCACTAAAGCAAGATTTAGAACTGAAGAATTAACTGAACAGTAGAAAACTGTAATTGCCTTAAAAAAAGAATATCTTTTACTATTTTTTTCTTCCTTCGGGAAAACCATAACAATTCATTAATAAAAATTATATTTTTAGGATTAAATAGATCATTTTGATTAAAAAACTAAAGGAATTAGCCACATTTTTTAAAACATGTATAAAACAATTGGTTCTTCCTGTACTGATTGGACAGTGACATGGACAGCAACCCACCTAACCAACATATGTTCTTCAAACAAACTCAAATAAATAAGTATGCAGAAGTAAATGATTTATCCCATGACATTTGGACAGGACAATCAGGGCATTCATATTGAAAAGTAGACTGATGTTTCTATCTGCAGTAATTTATGTTTGACACAGCAGCTGTGTCCCAGGACCATCACAAAACAGAGCACCTACCAATCCCAACAAGCAACACTGATGGAATCAGATTCAAGACAAAAGGAGGCGGGTTGCAAAGTAGCTTGGAGACGCACAGCAACAGTAGGCAGGCCCTTTCCTTTCTAAGCCTTCACAGCTTAGAAAGGAAAGCATGGTCAATAAGGAAATATCTGAGGTAAGAGACGTACTCACTTTCCTACAAAGCAGTTCACTCTGTGGCCTCGGGGTTCTTCATGCTCCCAGTTCTCTTCAAAGTGAATTTACACTGTTAAGCAAACATGTTCCCCCTCCTTCTTTGCCATTTTGGCCATGTTTGATTTAGGAGCTTGAGTATGTACTCAAAAATACACACCTTAAACAGAAAAATGAAGGCTTCAACATGCTGAATAACAAATCCCAAACCCTGGCTGTATGTATTTTAACCTTGTTAAAAGTTCAGGGTCCTTTTGTTTCCGCCCGGTAACTAAAAGAGGATTTTGTGGAGTCGCATCTTTTTCTCATCACCATTAATTAATGATTAAATGATGACTGAAAGATCCCTCACCTGACTGCGTATGGAGATGTATTTAGTCTGCTGATTGAAGTCTCTCAATCAGTAGCTAAGTCTGCAATCAACACCTGATTATAACATGCAAACATACAGTGGGACCCTCCCCCCCCCCTCCCACATCCTAAAAATCATCTCTCCATTTATTTCAATTAATCAGCTAATGGTGTTAAGGTTGGCAACTGTTCTACCCATTGTATCCTCCCATTGTTCCGACTCCATTTTTGTCTTTAGAGCCTGAACCAACCCATCATTGCTCCATAACTCCATCAACAGACAGATTAAAGCAATAAGTTAAAGTCTGGTCTCTTTGCCATCATGTTTTGTCTCTGACTAATGGTGACGTTTAGGAGCAGTGATAGCTGTAAAGCACGCAGATAAAGTGAAACTGCATCCAAGATGGGTTTAAAAAAGGTATTTCCTAGCTGCACAGATTAGATTCTGGGACATTCAAATAAGTGACATCAAGTTTGTGTTTAATGTCAAACAGGGAAGCAGAAGACCTGACTGCTACCTGCAAATGCTGTGAGTACAATTGTGATTCAAGAGTCGTCAAACAAGCAGAAGAAGCGTAGCTACAAAAATCAGGGATGACACGTGTTACTACTGGCTCTGTACAGGGAGCTTTTTGGGTATCATTGTCTGCTTGTGTAAGTATACATCAAATCCAAGCATATTTTTTGGAAATACAATTGTTTGGTGTCTTGACAGAGTTAGAGGAAAAGATTGATACAGTTCTCATGAAGCTTGAATGAAGAAGGATTAGCGTTAGGAAACAGCTAGCCTGGCTTCATCCAGTTAACAGTAATCCTGAAGCTCAATTCAGGACCTTGAAGTGCTGGAAAGACAAGATAGCATATTGGCCTGTACCAACAAGTCCTTTAACTAAACACTCATAGTGGTCAGTTTGAGTTCTTAAAACACCAACAAAGATAATGTAAGGAAACTGAAACTATCAGCAGCCTGGAGTTTTAATCAAGTTTTTTTTTAAATTATCTTTTTTACTCACGAGTTGATTTAATTTGGCCACAAAAACTGCATTTTGCAGGTGTATCTCCAGGTAATAATAATGGCTATTGTAGTGGAAACACACTGGAGTACATGTTATTGATTAAAACAATCATGCTGTTAGTTAATTTAAATCTGTGAGGGGCTGTTGCACCTGTTGCATCATGACGCTCATGCAAGATTTACATTGTTTTGGGGTTTTTTTTGTTTGGTTTTTTTTCAACCATTCTTGATAAAACATTTCCTAAAGTCCAAATTCAGACATGTGATTGACACAGTGTGTAAAAAATACAACAAGCTAAACCTCCTGACCTTCACCACCTGGAGCTTAATGAAAATCCTGCAGCAAAAATACTCCTGTAGTTATTTGTTTGCCGTACAAAGACAAGGTTTGTAGACAATAAGTGCTGACAGTAAATCTGCATCACTCAAAGGAAAACAGCAAATTAGACCAATTCAGCTATGTGTATGTGAGGATTATATAAAATACTGTGCAAAACAACCTTACTGTTACCACAATATAAACACAAAGTCAGATTGAGCAGCCTAATTCTAAATAAAGTATTGTGTGATACTGACTTCCTCTGTGCAAAAAACAGTCACCACTTAATAGATTTCCAATGCAAATTCTGTTTCTGGTGTACCTTGGTGATAAGATCATCAAACAAACAGACACCCTCAGTATAAGTGACCAGTTAGTATTTAAAGAGACTGAAGGAGCAGAAGAAAACGCGTCCACAGAGCTGGGTGGAGCTGATTCATTTTTTCCTTGAAGCTTGCCAGCTCTTGTGTTTTTGTGAGGAGTAAAATAACTGTCACACTGTTGGACTGCAAAAATGGGCAGAAATCCAGCCTGTGCGGTTCTATCTGCACTTAGTACAGTGAAAAATTGTCACAATATACAGAGAACCACCTGAGCTGCCACCATTCCAGCTTCTTCTCCAAGAACCAAAGGTAAGGATAAAACCAAATGTTTACACCGATCAGGAATAACATTATGATCACCTGCCTAATGCTGCGATGGTCCCGCTTTTGCTGCTAAAACAGCCTTGACCCACTGAGGCATGGACTCCACTAGACCCCTGAGGGTGTGCTGGGGTATCTGCACCAAGATGTTAGCCACAGATCCTTTAAATCTTAGGTGTGAGGAGGGGCCTCCATGGATTGGACGTGTTTGTCCAGCACATCCCACAGATGCTTGATTGGATTGAGATCTGGGGAAATTGGAGGCCAAGTCAACACCTCAGACTTATTGTTGTGCTCCTCAAACCATTCATGAGCCTTTTTTGCTTTAAGGCAGGTGCATTATCCTTCTAAAAGAGACCGCAGCCATGAGCTGATACTGTTCCCATAAAAGGGTGTACATGATCAGCAAAAACGCTTACATAGGTGGTATGTGTCAAAGTAACTTCCACGTGGATGTTTCCCAGTTTGCTTGCTTGCCTTCTTCTCAAAGTGTATTCAAAGTGTATTTTGGTGCCAGGTGTTTCCCAGGTAAGTGATGCACACACATGGCCCCAAAAAACCAAACAAACAATGGGTAACTCTGTATTCTGACAACTTTCTATCAGAACCAGCATTAAGTTGTTATTATCCATTACTATCTTAACTTGTTATTAACAGGAACTTGTTTGTTGGATTGAACCACACAGCAGCCTTTACTTCCCCACGTGCATCAGTGAGCCTCTGCTTCACCACTGTTCCCACCTTGGACCATGTTTGATAGATACTGACCGCTGCAGACCAGGAACACCGCACAAGAGCTGCAGTTTTGGAGATGCCCTGACACAGTTATCTAGGCATCACAATGAGGGCCTTATCAAACTCGAACTTGCCCACTGTTTGTGCTTGTAACACACAGAGGTGGCAAAAGTACAGACAACTGTAGTTAAGTAAAAGTACAAATACTTGTGTTAAAAATACTCCATCAAAAATTGAAGTACTGAATCAACTTCTTTAAGTAAAAGTGAAAAAGTACAGGCTATTAAATGTACTCAAAGCAAGAAAGTAAAAAGTATCTCCTTGAAGGACAATTCTGCCATCTATTTTTATGTACAGGTAACTGGACCATCTACTATATTAATGTAAAACAAAAATAATATTAGTACATGAGAATACACATGTTTTTCATGCCTAAATTCTAAGTGTAATGAATGTACTCACCTTGAATCTTTTATTTAGGACACATGCAGTAAAAGAGAACTAAAAATAATAATTTTGTGTTGCCTACATGGCAGCGGGCGACTTTACCTCCGCACCTAAACAGAAAAATGAGAAGAGTCAGGGGTTAAAGTGAGATTCGGCAAGTGGGGGAACACGAAGATCTGTTGTAGTGGCTTAACGTGAGGAAAATACTAACAGCTCACAATCATTTGTAATGTGAGCTTCTGTAGGTTTTCTTAGTGTACATGCTGGGATCAGCTGACCTGCTACTCTTTCTGGATTTACACACCTGAATTCAACAAGATGTCAGCAGATGTTTCACAGCTAACACTACACTAACAGGATACTATACACTGTGTTTATACCACACAGTATCAAGTTGGTATAATTGAATTCGGTGAATGAATCTAAGCGTCATCAGCTTAAATGTAAATTAATCTCTGCTACACTTGATGTAACCTAACACTGACCACCGCAGCTGCTCTGTATCAGTCCAGCACAGAGCTTTTCTGTGAATTCACCACATTAATGCAAGCTAACCTGTTTATTCTGCACATAACTACTAAACAGTATTTTCATTTCAAAGTTGAATAACACAAAAATAGCATAGCTTAGTTTGTTTTTGCAGGATGTTTCTCAAAATGAAAATACATAATTATAAACACAACAGGAAGTGTCATGTTGTTATCATTTAGGCATGCATGTAACAACTTTGCACTTCTGTGGGGGATTTCTAAAGTGAGAATGATTGTGATGGCAATGTAAAATCAGCATATGAGCATCACAGCGTGTTTTCAGGGTTTACACCACCTGGATGGTGTTTCTAAGAATTCAGCTTTCCATTCTGTAAAAATCAAGTGCAAGTCATTGTAATTTTCTTCATGAAAAGCATTTTAGTGAGATACTTAGTAGCTGACAGAGGGAAATGAGACTAGGGCCAGTGTTAGTGGGTTTTTTCCAAATGTGAATTGACAGGGCGGAGGTGGGTGGTTAAGTTCAATCCACTATTGCTGATGAACAAGCTGATTTCTATTAACCTGCAGCCTGCAGATCAAACAGACTGTTCCATGCTGCTGCTGAGAGAGAGAGCACGACACACAGAGAGAGAGAGAGAGACTCTGCCACCAAACTTTTATGACACAGAAAGTCTGCTTAATGGGCTGGAAGATTCTTCCCATTTAGCCCTGTGCGGAAATAAAAGGAAGCTGGTCGGTGCTCAGGAAAAATGGCTACTTCCAGTTAAGTCCCCCAGTGGATTGGAAATTAGGAAATTATAAGCAGAGTGATCAATCACGGAGGAGTATGTGCTCCAGCATGAAACGCCCCAGTATTCTCCCTGATGTAAGAACGCAGAGTGACGTAAAACTTCATCTGAGCAATTATTGCGGGTGCATCACCGCCTGTCCTATTAGTTCAACCAGATGGAGCACGTTCCCCACGTTATTCCCAGACAGATAACATGAGACGCTTTCATGATCTGCCATTGTGGATTTTTTTAAGCTCTTTCCGCAGCAGGTAAATACAGGATGTGAAAGTAATCTGTCATATTTTGTCTCAAATGTGTCCACTCGCCCCCAAACCTATTTGTGTTGATTCTTACTTACAGCACATCCTGTTGTGTCCAGTCAGACATGAAACCTACCAGCAACAAACAGCATCCAGTGCTAAAAAAAGATTGGCGTTTTATCTCCCAGCCTCCCCGTGTGTGACAGCCAGAGCCCCAGAGCACGAGCAGGCAGAGCCGGGAGCGGCAGCGGGACGAGATCAGGAAGCCCCGGAAAGGCGAAGAAGTGGAGCTGATGGTGGAGGGGTGGAGAGGAATGTGTCGGCTACGGTGTTCCGGGAGGGTTGGAGGGGAAAATATTGATGCAAAGCAATCATGACAAACAAGATGCAAATTGTCACCATAAATAATCAAATGTTTGTCACAGCTGACAGTTGGGAATGTTTGATTGATAGTGAGCCAGAGGTATTAAGAGTCTGAAGCTGCGACATGTAGCTCTTTTGATTCGAATAACAACAGAGGAAAGAAACAGACAAAGTGAAGCTGATGAAGCGAAACAAAACGGTAGACGATCATATGAGCAATACATTTATATTAGATATGTTCACATTTCAATTTGGGAAGTGAGTACATTTGGGATCTGGTAAGTTTTTCGATGATTAATTTATGTCTAATTTAAGTGACTGCACTGCCGTGGTCACTTTGGCGGTTCAAACTAAGCTCCCTTTTTTTTGTTTCACTTATTTTTTATCATTATTTAACTCTTGTTGGCAGGAATGCTTCATTAGTTGTGGGAATGTTCAGAAAATGCAGTGGGAAAGAAGTGCAAGGCACCACTGATGGAAACTACACAATACATGCCAAGAAAATAACGGAAACTTTGAAAAAGAAACTTACAGAGCATGTTGGCTGGACCCACAGACAATATAAAAGATGGATGTAGCTACTGTAATGTCACCCACTGGCTTAGGAAGTCGTGTTTTGGAACGTCGAGATAACCATTTTGGCCGTTCCCAGCCTGGTTGTAGAAAATCAGATGAGATGATAAAGACTTGTGGCTGACAGCTCATTAGCTAATAAGGGTAAAGTTCCCCAAAGATAATCCTCCAGTTAGCAAAAACATGGTAAGATCAAGATTTCTAAAACAGACTATTTTTCTTTTTCTTTTTTAGTTTGAGCAACAAAAGAGTGACTGAGCTCATAAACTCAGTGGGAAGGTCTTTCCATTGGTGAACATAGAAAGCAATTTTCTCATAGATTTCTATTGGATTGGAAGACAGCTATCGCTATCTGGTGGCCAGTGGGTGGGCGGTGGAGGCCAGGTGGAGAGGCTCGGCGTATACTGGGTGCAACCTGCATCCCTCCATCGTTACCAGTATGCAGAAGGAAATGGAAAGTTTTAACTTTTTGCTAATGGCATCTACCTGTCATCGACATCTCTTATGAAAGGATTTGAGTAGACTGCCTCTTCAGTTTTCATGCAGATATTTATAGATTTGATTTTGACCTGATAAAATGCACTGAGAAGCTGCAGAGACCCACAGAATGTGACTGAATGTGGCAATTTTCAGATTTTGAACTGGCGATGGCGATGTAGCATAAAAGCTTCGAAACTCCCTCACATGACTTCAGTGCCTGTTGGACAAAACTTTAAAATATCAACAATCAGTCCAAGAATTACTTGGACTAATTGTTGGACTTAACATGTTTTATTTTGAGCTTTTCAAAGCCCTTATCGTGCAGCATGTGCACTAACTCCAAAAAAAAGGGCTCGGAATTGCAGTAATATTAGGAGTAACATCAGAAGTGCTGCAGGTTGCCTCCACACTGGGCACTGAGCAGTGATGTGGGAAATGTCAGCCTCTACTGAGACTTAGTGCTCTGCTTGTTCACCACCCATGCATACCACCCTACTAATGACCTGCAAGGCCAAACATACCAGCGCTCTATTCCTCGCAGACACTTCCCCTCACATTGATCGTTTTACCCTTGTGGGCTCTTACAGATTTCCAGTGATTCATTCTAGTCATTATTTGTCATCATTAGATGTCTTTAGATTAAATAACAGTCGATTCTTTGGAGCTCAGCTCAGTGTGATATAGCAGCCACCATGCTGTCGTCACGTTTGTCCAAAATTCTCTGTTAGGGACTGGCCTGGAAAGTTTATGAACTAATGTTTTGATGGTTTTGGTAAGAGGGAGAGTATTAATGTTGCGAAATGGGCCCTGTGATGAAAATATGCCCTGTGATCAAAGATCTGGGCAGGAGAATCTTTTATATAAATTGTCTGTACGGGGCGGAGATGAGAGGTGAGCAGGAAACAGAGGGAGTAATGGGCAGAGAGCTGAGAGATGTCTGCAATGGCTATAGGATCAGAGAGATGAAGGAGTGTACATATGTGTGTGGGTGTGTGTGCGTGCACTGCAGCCTGCACAGGGAGCTGCAGTGGCGGCTGTGTGCTGATCATTCATGATGGCACCTTAGAGGCCATCCTGTAAGGAAGAAAAATGAAAACTATTAAAGGCTCACTGGGCTATGTTGGCTTTGGTGTGTCAGCAATTATTGGCCGGGGACAGCAGTCTTTAGGTCCTCAGATATAGAAGAGTGGGAGACTGTGGCAGAGAAGGGAAGGACACTGCCCAGCCCCGTTACACACTCTACTCTGATCTATGCTGCAGAACTTTCTTCACTGCGTGGCAACGATGGCACAAAGGGGCTTTTATCTGTAGTTTAGGAGTGGTAATTTAGCAGTGAAGTAGTAATTTGCTTTTATGTCTGTGTGGCTTTTTCCGCGTTGTTTGGCTCAGTCTTCTGAGTTAAGCAGCCGAAGATGCTGTGGAGTTTCTGCACAGCTGTCAGTCAAACAGCGTGGGCGGCACTGTGACCTCTTTTCCTTGGATTCTGTTGAGTGGCACCTTTTTTTTTTACCCCCCTCTCTGTTCGTCTGCGCTGTTTTAACTGTTCCCTTCTTTACCCATCTATTCCAAATGCTTCCAACTTTCTATTAACAGCTCTGTTGTGAGTGTTCACAAGATGACATGCCATTATATTCATACTGTAACCTTCTTCTACTCATGGCAGTCACCTGCGTTCACACCACACGCGCAAAGTGTGACATCGAGCAGAACAAGTTTGTTATTTGCAGTGCAAGTGCACATCTTGGCTTGATATAATTACCAGAGTTTTATTTAAATTGGACTGCACATTTGTCTGCCTCTATGGTGTGAATTCAAGGTCAGAGGAAACAAGTTCTGGCTGGGGTTTTTTTTATCATGTAATAGGCAGTTTTTCATGCTGTTTTCATTCTGTCTGCTATGATTCAAGTCCCCAAGACTTAAGAGGAAGAGTATAGAATGAATAATAGGGCTATGTGAGGGCAGGTTAGGGAATGGTTAAATTAGTTTATGATACTTTGCTTGCAAGAAGCTAGCCTTTCTTTGATTTTTTTAAAGTGATCTTGAGCTATAGTTCTTCAGTCTTTCTGAAGTTCTTGAAACTGCATTTATTACTCATTGTCTACCCAATCCTTGTACCTGACAAACGAATCATTCAAGAATAAAAAAAGGCACTTAACCCAAAGGAAGGACAACTAACAGAAAACTTAGCAAAGAACCCATTTTACATTCTATCTTTAGGCACTTTGTTACGAGCAGCCTGTCACAAAAACATAATTTGCTTCCATTTCTGCAGCTGAAGCTGCAGAAAAATTCCAAAGAAAACCAAAGATAACACAGCTTGATAGACATAAAATTGTGTTTTTGCATTCTATAAAAGCACCATCAGATTTCAAAACACTACGTAATACACTTTGGAAAGCATCTAATTGGCAAAGGCTTCATTTTTTCAGCATATTTCAACAACAGAAGACTATCAGTCATGGGTTGGCCTCCCCAGAGCCGAGACTTTAACAGTATCGAGGCAATGTGTGATCGTCTCGACAAAGGACAAAAGAAAAGCCAACCAACATTCAAAGAAGAGCTTTGAATGTCCTTCAGCTAGCCTGGAGGACTATTCCTGAAGACGCATGAGTGTTCAGGCTGTGTTGAAGAAAAAAATGTGGTCAAACCAAACATTGACTTTCAAGCTTCTTCAAATTTTACAAACTATTTTTCTTTTCTTTTTTGCCTGATAATATTGTATTTCCATCTATATTTGTATGTTTCAATCGATCATCTAATGCATTTCCAATTTTCCTGACTAACAATAAAGACTTTTGCACAGTGGTGTAAATTTCACACAGTTTCACGCCTTCAACACGTTGACATTTATAAACTACATTAAACACAGATCTGACTATGAACCCGCACACTCTTTGACTAACCATTAATCAATCAAAAGTTGTTATATAATGAGCACACGCCCCCAAATCCTACTTTCTCAAACTTTGAATGACCAGAATTTATAAAATGGACTTTTTACCATGCACTTCAATTTGACCACAGGTATTTCCCCCAATGGTTATTTAACAAAAAATCACATATCGTGACTGGAAGCTACATCCATCTATGATCTGGAAGCCACTGCTAATTTTTCAGGATGCGCTACACAGCCTGATGACATGCAGGGAAAGATCATAAAAAAAACAATCATAAAAAGCTGAATCTTGATCAGACAGCAGATGATGGATGTCCAATATATTTTGGCAAATGCAATCCCTCTTTCACGCTCCATGTGGATTTTTATCTGAATGCAGCCATTACTGGCCAAATGTGATTTTTACAGCACTTGATCCTAAAGCGACTCTTGAAACGAAACCGCAAAAAAATATATTATACACAGCATCTTGTTCAAGTAGTGGTTTCCACTTGACCCAAGGAGGTAGCACTGATAGTGAAAGTTGCTCATCATTCACTTAAGCTGGAGTTTGAATTTATAGGAACAGTTTCACACTTTTTATAGTACTCCTTCTCCTCTTAAGTTTTGTTTTAATTTACTAGTTTTTGTTACTGTTTGCTGTCATTTTCTGGTGTTCTACAGAGACTGAGGTTTCAAACAAGACAAAAACATTTTTCAAGTCTCCTTCGAATTTTCTTTGGCGAGAAGTCCTATCAGTGGGGCTGAAATAATCAAAATCGCACTGGGTGAAAAAAGTTTAAATAAATGCTGAGTAGGTAATTTGAATGCATGCCGGTGTCATTTTATTACATAATTAAAACCTGACATTTAATGGAATCGACTGAAATTTACTTAACTAGTATACATTCTGTTTAAGCCAATCATATTTTCCTTAATTATTAAATAATGTAATTTTATATTAATTAAATTACCCTAGGGTTAGGGTTAGGGTTAGGGTGGGTTATTTAAGTCTTTGATTTTATTTAAGTCAACTCCATTTTGCTAAAAATGATTGCTTCATGTTTATGAGGGTGAAGAATCTTTTGTTTTTTGTTTTGGGGTTTTTTGAGGGATTTTTTTAAACACAGATCAGTTTTGAGCCTGCCACAGAGGAGGCTATCTTTCACTGTTAATAATCATACCAACTGTATTACATAATTCATTTACGGTGTTATTTTAGCTGAAACATTCGTGTGTGAATGAGGGGGTACCAATGAAAAACCACAAGTGCGCCACGGTTGAAGACTGAATCATACGAAATGCTGCAATTCTTTAATATTACATTTTCACTGTCATAAAATAAGAAACAACTGCTGGGACATGCATTATAAATCACATAAATGAAGGTCACAGAGTCCTTTAATGCATAGCCTGCTGGTCATATTCACAAATTGCATTATCTCACTCCTACCTGCTGGTGAATTTGATGTCCTTGCATTTGCAGCTCCTGCTGGAAGACAGATCCTCAATGGTAGAGCCCTCATTACTCATTACAGTGTTTGAGGACGTGGGGGACCACCTGCGACACTTATAAATGACTTGCTTGTACAGTTTGCCCAGGGCAGAGCTGTTGCCGGGCCTGACCAGATGGCCTGTGATCGACTCTCGTGTGGTGCAATACACACGCGTCCATCGCCCAAGGGTCCAGTTTACTTTTCACATGCATTATAAGGCAAAATAACACAGTACCTTGTGGGTAACTGTGTCTGGAGCATTTCCCTTGGTAAATAAGCTAACTGTGTAATTTCATAGTATCCACGAATCCCTAATCCAGGAAGTTCAAAGTTCCAAAGTAAGATAATTTACTCATACAAAAAGTTGCATACATCTAATTATCATTTATAAGGTAGCAGGCTCCCTTGTTTCTTTTTAGCAATAAAACAATTTGTACTAAATCTCTCTCATCTTCTTAAAAATTTGTATTCTCCGGGAAAAACAAAGGTAGACACGAAATACGAATGGCAACGTTTGTGACAGTAATCCATGCCGGTGTGGGAAGGTGATGCAAGAGGTCATTGAATGTAAACGCTGCTGTTATTCGGGTAGTGTTAATCCCTCAGGCATAGCGACTGAGCATGCATCAATCACAGCAGTGTGTGTCCAGAGGTGAGCCAACAGGCATTAACCTTGAACCAGGAGTCAGAGTCTGGCTGCTCTACCCCCACGGCCACAAGACAGCAAGCATTGTGTCCACTCGCAGAAATACAAGCTGGACCTTAGCCAAAGTTAATGTGAAGAACCGTGCTGGCAAAATACACCGGTGCTACATGAACCTGTTTTTACACTCGCTACACTCACGGACGCTTCATTGGGTACACCTTGCTATGACCGGGTTGGACCTCCTTTGGCCTTGAGAACAGCCAGACAAAGATTCAACAAAGTGCTGGAAAAAACTCCTCAGAGATTTTGATTCATGTTGATATGATAGCCTCACACCCACTATATCCATGCTGTAACGCCACCATATCTCAAAGGTGTGCGATTGGATCGAGATGTGGCGATTGTACAGGCCATTAGAGTACACATCAACAAACCAGTGTTACCCTGCTGAATGCAGTCATCAGAAGATTAATACACTGTGGTCATAAAGGGATGGTCACTCACATAGACTGTGGCATTTAAATGATTGTCATTGGTACTAAGGAGCCCCACACCACTGCACCACCACCAGCAGCCTGAATTGCTGATACAAGGCATGTTTACACCACATCTGATCCTACCATCTGAATATTGAAGCAGAAATTAAGACTCGTCAGACGAGACAAAAGTTGTTCCAATCCCTTATTGTCCAATTTTGGCGTGCCTACTTAAACTGTGGCCTGAATTTCCTGTTTGTAGTTGACAGGAGTGTCACCCAGTGTGGTCTTCTGCTGCTGAAGCTCATCTTCTTCAAGGTTTTTCTTTGAGTATGATCTTCTGCAAACCTCGAGTTACTATCAGCTATCAGCTACTATCAGCTCAAAACAGCCTGGCCATTCTCCTGTGACCTTTGGCATCAACAAGACAACAAACACTGAATATCTTCTCTTACATGTGAGAACAGTTTATTTGGAGCCAAGCCTGCTTTTTCACACTCAAGCACTGTAAGGCAAAGAGCGTCCAAACTTTTTGCTGAACTTTGAGCTCTGAGAAAGTTTTCCTGGTAAACATTTCTTTGGGGCAGAGATGATATGGAGGCAGAATTTTGTGTTCAACCCTCAACCACAATGTTTTCATTTTCTATTCCCGTATTCTTCAGGTTGCATTTACTCAAAATGACTTGAAATTGTCTTTTTTTTGAGTCTCACTAGAGTTCTTGAACTGTTACAAGACAATCCACTGCCTTGTTAAATAAAAAAAGTAATTCTACATGAAAACCAGTGGTAAAGGGAACACATTCAAAAGCATGGCATGTCAACTAAATTTCACTTTTTTAGGTCGCTCATCGGCACTTTTCCATTATAATTTCACACCTATAGTTTGGGGACATGTACTTGGGAGAAAATCAGACTTAATAATAATGAGAAGGAATTTTCAATACAGGAAGAATCATGCTCTACAGTTTTTCTGTTACAGAAAAAATACCTGTCTTTATGCCTCCAATCGAAACAGGCGTCCCCCCCTAAAAAAAAACTGATCTAAAAAAACCCCGAACAGATACTGTGATTAGATTTTCTAACTCATGTATGCTTCAAGAAATAAAAGCTTTACTTTTTAAAAGCCATCGCCACGTTTTTAGTGATCATGGCAGACTCAACAATGTTTGACCGTTTTGTCCTGCAGATTACATTTTTCTACCCAGAGAACTTTCTGCCTTGTGGCTATTTAAGAAAAGACTAAAGTGACTTTATAGCTTAGATCTAATCATGCTTCCTCAGCAAGCAACATCAGATAGGCTCCCACACCTTATCAGTGTAGGAAGGCAGAGGAATCATTTCAGGAAGGAGGAAAAAGAGTAATTCATGGCTGTAATAGCAAAGGTTCAACAATTAGAGAAAAAAAGTGGGGAAAAAATAACAAAAATACACCTTGGAGGCTTTTGTGATTGGAAAAAAAGGCAAAAGAGGAAATGAAGAAACAAGGAAAGACTTCAAGAGCAGATGAAGGGGATAAGCCCTTGAAAGACTGTTTGATTCCTCGGATTGTCCAAAAGCTTTTGATTTGAGCTCTTTCTAAGTTACATGGCACTCATCAGGAGAACATTAAAATTCAGTTAGTCCCTTTAAAGATGAATATTATTAGATTTTTTTGAGTCGCTTTTATCCGACTAAAAGGTAATGCAACTAGATTTATTTTCATTGCATTGATATCAGCTATGATGAATTTATAATGAAACCTTGTGGTATTTTATCATGAGTTTAAAAACAAATCATGTAAATACTGATGTCTTTAAAAGATAAAAAGGTCTACTTCGGTATCTCCTAGTTTTTTAATTGGTTTCAACAAGTTTAATTTAATAAGTTTAGCAAATAGTAGGGCTGGTTCAGGTGACCCTGAATCCTCTCTTAGTTATGCTGCAATAGGTGTAGGCTGCTGAGGGATTCCCATGATGCATTGAGTATGTCTTTTTCACCTTTCTCACTAACTATGTGTTAATAGACCTCTCTGCATTGAATCATATCTGTTATTAACCTCTGTCTCTCTTCCACTGCATGTCTTTGTCCTGTCTTCCTTCTCTCACCCCAACCAGTTGCAGCAGATGGCCCCGCCCCTCCCTGAGCCTGGTTCTGCCAGAGGTTTCTTCCTGTTAAAAGGGAGTTTTTCCTTCCCACTGTCGCCAAAGTGCTTGCTCATAGGACGTCATATGATTGCTGGGTTTTTCTCTGTATAAATTACAATACAAAGGACCTTGAGGCGACTGTTGTTGTGTTAAGGTGCTGTATAAATAAAATTGAATTGAATAAACTGAATTAATTCACGAGCTAGTGCTCTCGTGTTTTGTTCGGTGACCACTGTGATATGATCTCTATCATCTACATACCAAAATGTATGCCCAATAACACAGAGCCAATATACTGAGTTCACCAGAGTTGTACTTGTGTGCTAAGCAGTAGTGATTGAGCATGGGAGTACGAGGTGGAAAAGCCAACCTTGCATCTTTTCAAACTCTGTATGTAAGATCAGAAATGTCACAGCAACGCTTGAGGGGCACAAGATGGTGAAGGAGTGCACTTACCACGTCAACACCTCCACAGATAAAATCTTTAATGCCAGCATGATTTCAGGCACAACAATAAAGTTGAACATAAAGTGCACAAAAACAAAAACAAACAACAAAATGTACCTGAAAAGGAGTGGGATGAAGAAAACTTATTAAATCCCACCCTATATTCACTTATCAACAGAAACAATAAACTTCCCGCAGCTACGCCCAAGCAAAACAAATAGAACCTTCATAACTGAATACAGAATATATTAATTATAAATTGCGTTACCACAGGTAACAGGCAATAATAATTACAAGTAACAAACACACATACATATACATATACATATACATACATACATACATGTTCAGGAAGAGATATTATTGGTAGGGTTCTGCACATCCACACCTAAAAGCTCATCACCTGATTGTGCAATATGCTCCACTGAACAGCGGTTTGGGACTTTCTTCTGTTTGAAGCCACAAATATTTAACAAAGATATGTTTGTCCTGAGGAAAAAAGCATTGCAGTCGGGTTCCTTGGCAGTAGTGATGCGGCAGTAATACTGGGGATATTTTTTAGAAGACTTATTTCCAGTGTCACTTTAAATCTAAAGTCTATTGAAACAATATGCAAGAACTATGCCAGGGCTACCAAACCCATTACACATAGGGGTAGGGACAAAGCAAACATGCATAGCAAATGTCATCATCTGGTGATTACTTGGTCATATGATGATTATGTTTAAAATCGCCTCAACTCCAACCAAGTAGCTGCTTAGAACAAATAAGTTTTGATGCCTAAACCTGACAAGTAGTAACTGAAAACGAAAGTAAAGAGAAAGAAAATGAAAGAAAAGTTAATGCAACCATGTGAGGCTATCATGGATGATATGAAGGAACCCTTCTGTGTATTAGCCAGGATAACTTTTATAGAACAAGTAAATGAGACAGTGACAATTTCTGTGATGTTGTTACCTGATTGAAAAAACTAAAGAAATAAAAAACACAAGACATATTCTGATGAGCATGAACTGCCCACATAAATAATGTATATGTCAAAAAATACAGAAAACAGTCAAGAACAAGACCAAGTTAATGAACACATTTCTGCTGTGAGACCGTGCTACTTTATCCTAGAGCATAATCCCAGCCCACCAACGGTTTCCTATACGCGTTATAAATACATGTTTATGTAACTGGCGACCTGAAAAAGATGTTAATACATATGTTGCTTTCTGCCAAAATATAAAAGCTCAGATGACTAAACACAAAGTAGTAGAACATTTTTTCCTCACACAAACACACACACACAATTATGCATGCTCCCAATGCGCTACAAAACCAGTCAATATCACTAAAATGTCACAAAGCTTTTCTATTTAATGCACTTTTTTCTCATTAAATGAAAAGGCTAGAAAATGTTTATTTACTAATATTCTGTAAATCAGTATTTTTGGAGAGATGCTTTGCCATTTCACATACTAGGCTCTTTTGAGTTGCTCTTTGCTGGAGGGGTTTTCTTGCTCTTCCTTTCACATTAGGATACTTCAGATGTGTCCCTTTAGAAAACTCAGGGACGTAGTTGACCAAGTTATGGACTTTACTTGCTTCTAATTTAAAATTGTTATGGTGTCCCTGTCATATTAGAAAATTCTTCTTCTGCCAAGTTTTTCATGGAGCCATTAGTCAATCCCATATCACACCAGCCTCCACCTCCATGTTTTACAGCTGGCACAGTGTGGTAATCCTAATTAGACCCCATCAGATCCCAGTAAATTTGCTTTGGTTGCATCTCACCCAAGAATGACCTTCTTATCTCAGACTTTTAGTGAATTCTTGAATTTACCTGTTTTTTTATTCTGCGTAGCTTTTTGTGTAACTTGTTCCAGAAAGTACAGTTGTTGTCATAAAACGAGTAATTCATCCTGCTGTTTATTCATTACAAAAATCAGTTTATAATACTTTATCACCAAACAAGTGTGACATATCCTTCTGTGAACGGCAGAAGACGTTAAAGCCACATTCACATACCAGCCACAGTTAGCCAGGATAGCAGTTCATGCATCTCACACGGCTTAATACACAAGAATGAAAGAAGCATCATAATGGCTGCTGTTTGATGCTTTACAGCAAACACTTCCTTACAGATAACCGGTAATCCAGATGTGACAGAACAAATGTAACAGAGTGGAAAACATGGGCAGAACATTTCCTTGACATAGCGATGACTTTCTCATCTTGGAGACAATTAAATTAACATGACTGGTGCAAGACAGGAATTTAAAAGCCAGTAATTTAGTTTTAGTGACCTCCTATAACCGCACATTTACAGACAGGTGAGTGCAGAGGCATTAGCAAGAACACCCATGCTATCAAAGTGCATTAAGTTTCAATCATTTTCACCCATTCAGTAATGCTATGTATGCTACTACTAATTGATCCATAAAACCAAAGTGGAATCCACAGCATACATGAATATTTTGTCATTTTTAACAGCATGTAGTAGATACTGAAAATATAAGCAGTCCTAAGTATCTTCCTTGTGGAGCGCCACATTTTATTTTGTTACCGCCATCAAAACCATTTGCTGTGTTCTGCCAGAGAGGAAAAACTCAAGTCTGAGATTAGCAACTATAAGCTGAGACTGAAGAAGACACCTGGGGCCTTCATCAGGGTCATAGTAACACATAATACAATTTATGCTTAAATAAAGGACAGGAAACAGAAAAAAAATTCAAATTAACCAATCACATCTTCATAGGTAAACCGGCTGACGTATAACAGGTTGGTATTGGTTAATAGGTTAATTGGTTAAGTCACAGCCCAAGTAAATACTGGACTAAACCATTAACGATAGAGACGGGGGTGGGGGAGGAAAACATAATCCCCACCTATCTTAACATAATCCATGCGAGAAATACATAAAAGGAAAGAGTGTTAGAATTGTACAGAAAAATAATAAAATGATTACAAAAGAAAACATTTATTAAAACAGAAGTCAGTGATTGGAAAACAAGAACATTTGTGAAAAGGTCCTCCTTCAAGTCTCTAAAATGTAGATTTAAAACTAGAATGCTTCTCTCTTTTGCTGATAAAATAAATAAATAAATATGACCCATGCAAAAATAAGCGACAGGGCAAAATAAATGGTAAAAAAATTAAACAAAATATATCCAAAATGCTTCTCTTTTTTTCCAGAAAATAGCCAAAACTAACATGTGGAATAAAGCAGCGTTTATAGTGCAGTGAAGGTGTGACTATGACATTAATGCTAAAATATTTTAGGAGTTGGAGACTGACGGATAATTAAAAAACAGACTTATGAACATAAAATGCTACTCTGAGGGTAGAAAATGACCCAGCAGTTCAATCAGGACGTAGTTTAACAGGAGATAGATTTGTGTTTGCTGATGTGCCCTGAATATGTTGCCTCAGTGTCAGTTGTTGAATTTCAACTTTATTTATCGACGCAGCGGAGAATGTTGCATCAGGAACGGGAGCTGCTGTGAACAGTTTGCCTCTTTGAAATGCTAAACGAGACGGAGGTACAAATTAGCCTGGAAATGCTCAGCGCATGTAATTAAAGGCCCCAATGAATTCCAATAATCAAATGGGCCATCTTCGGAGAAAACTATTACAGGAGGATTATTAGTGTCGCAGGTTTCACTAATCATTCAGTGACAGACAAGCTAGCTGGCACGCAAACGCACACGCGCACCCACGAGGCCACACTCGGACGCTCATGTATAATTACAGTCACAGACACCCCCAAACATCCATGTAGACAGAGCGGTACGCCCATACGCACACAGGCACAGACAGTCAGTCAGACCTATTGATGTCAACCTTTTGCTCTCAGTTATCATCTGCACACAGGCAGGCTTCATATTGAATCAGAGGGACAGGGTTAAATAAAACTGGAAGGCTTTCACTTTCAATCTCATCCAGCCTCCAACTTACATGCCTCCGCCGAAAGACTGGGAGATAGAGGGCCTTTGGATGTCAACGCGCAGAGACAACACACTGCATATGGGCATTTGAATAACCTAAACTAACTTTTAGAGCTACGCAGACCAGTCACCCCACATAATACCACAGACATAGAAAGTACAAACAACGTAAACAAATCTGTGTATTAAGTAGAACGTGAACAGGCTCAGGCAGAAACACAATGCTTATATATATCACCAGCCCACAAGCTTCAGAAGCTCGTAGGAGAGTAAACTAGTACGGCAGTCTCGCATATCGTCCACACAGACAGAATGAAAGTTATAACTGTACGTTGTAATGAGGAAAGTGATAGAAAAGCTGATAATGCGATGCCCACTGATGCTTGTTCTTTACAGCAGTGAAGTATTTACTGCATCAGATTTAACCACACACGGGCTCGCACACAATTTGTTAGCTGTCAGCCCTCTGCAGCGCCAAAGGACCCTGCGAAAATTAATCAGTGACATTAAAAAACAGACCAAAATGCGTCACGCTTTGATGCAACCCAATGTGTTTATTGATTAATAAACGGTCAAAGGATTCCATTTCCCAGATATACTGTCTCAGCCGGCTCGGCGCTGCCGAAGAGGCTTTTTCCCTCAGGACAAATGTGTTTCAGCTGAGCTGATCCAATCCCTTCTCCATTGTTTTTATGTACCTCTGTTTAGCACTCCCCGGGCTCCACTGACTACCTGTCTGTTTAGAAGCCTATAAACATAAATCAGACTTGTTATAGACTTTTTCATAAATTCCTCACTATAGAAGAAAGTAGCTCTAACCGATGGATCAAACGCCGTCGAGGCTTTTACTTTTATTTTTTCTGCTTTTCTGAAATGAATTCCTGTCTTGGCAGTGCTAAGAACATTATTGCTATCATTAAAGCGCTGATGAAAATCTGTGGTAGTAAGCCAAGAGCCATGAAACCTGGCTATTGTTTTCATGTCCATACAGTAGATTTAAAGTACTGGATCCCTACCAGTTTGTATTGACTTTGCGGTGAGGCTCCAGTCCCTGAAAGACATTGATTTACAATTTATACAACAAAGCTCAGGCTCCATTTTCTGCTTATAGACAATAGCAAACGGTAAACACCGCTGTTCTGTCATGCATTGAAAATTTTCATACGCAGCACTAATTCCTGCCTCTTGAACTGTAAAGGTCAATCACACTGACTCTTTGTATTCATCAGTACCTTCATCTTAAAAGTAACTTTGATTCCATCCAAATAGTTGATTTGTTAGTCATCATAACTCTCGATTTTTTACCCCACTAGTCTTTCTTAACCCAACTCAAAGCTTTGACCTCTGCAGCACACCAGTAGAGAGTCTATGTCACCTCTGGCACTCCCATTTGTCCCCTCACTGCACTTCAGTGGGAAAGATAATTACGCTTCAAATGAAGCTTCCTTCATTGTGCTGGCTAATGTTCAAAGCTCCCTCCTCTTTTCTCGCACACAGTACAATGGTTAAGGTCAATGGATCCACACTCACCTCTTATTTACAAGATTCATGTTTATCTAATGCAAAATCAATAGCTCAGCACCAGGGAGAAGTTAGGGCTCGACTAACAATCGCTGAGAGCTACTTAACGGCACATCTGCCAGCGCTTTAGTGGGCCATAAAGGAGAGGGATTGTCGTGGACTGGCCTCAGCGGTGGTGTTCGAGTGTGGTGTCCTCACACGGCAGAGGGGTGGCTGCGTTCATCTCGTACGTCTAACAGTCCTTTAACATGGATATAATAACTGATTTTTTATTGCTGTTTAGATACTCGAAGGAAGCAGGAAACAAGCTTTGACCTCAACAGAAACATATTATGACTTTTTTGGTTGATATAGAGGTCTGGCCATTAAATTTAGGTGACCTGTTGGTTTAAATGAATTGTAGCAGCTTTACTGCCCACTCACACTTGATTTGACCAATGGTAACTGAGAACTATAAAAACAGCTAAAAATAAAGGATTTCATTGTCAAGTCATGGTTCTGCTGAGGGGTGTCAAACATAAGGCCCGGGGACTGAAATCGTCCTGGCAAAGACTCCAATCTGGCCCACTGGATGTCTTTGAAAAATGTGGTGGAGAGAATAAGTTTGGACTTTTAACTGCATGTTTTACAACTTTTCCTCGACAGTTACCATTCATACCACACCAAAGTAATTAAGTAACAATTAATTAAGTTAAGTAATTAAGTAAAAGACAGAAAAGTTCCTGTTTTTTCTCAATATACTAAAGAAATATCTGATTTTTACAGTAGTTTTACAGTTAAAGGAAACATTTATAAAATCTTTTTAATTTATATCATCCATTCGCTTCTATTTATCCTTTTTCAGGGTCGCGGGGGGCGCTGGAGCCTATCCCAACTGTCTTAGGGCGAGAGGCGGGGTACACCCTGGACAGGTCGCCAGTCTGTCGGAGGGCTAACACATAGACATAGACAACCATTCGCACTCACATTCAATCCCGCATTCACACCTATGGGAAATTTAGAGTTTCCAATTAACGTATCCCCACTAAGGCCATGTCCACACTAATGAAAACGCATCTTTTTGTCTCCGTTTTGGCCTTCCGTCCACACTGAGACGCCGTTTTTGGCCAAGGGAAACTGAACTTTTTGAAAAAGCTCTCCAACGCGGATACATTTGAAAACGCCATTTTCGCCTCACAGTGTAGACAGCGTAAATGGAGGCTTTCGGAAACGATGACGCATTTTAGTCATATGATGCAGTCATGTGACCAATTAAACTAAGATAGCGGAGGGCATTATACAGCAGTTGTTTTGTTTACTCTCAATTTTGACAGACCTATTAAAGATTAATATCAGTTTGTACATGCTTCAGATAGCTTTTCTTCAAATTCTTTAATTCTCACTCGCTTTTGCAACTTGTACTTTTGTGTTACTCACAGCAACAACTCCACCTCATTGTTAGCCCATTTACAAAAACTCGGTGCTTTTCCTCGACATTTTGCCGCGACGTTTCAAAGAACCGGAAAGTAAATAAACGGCAAACAGAAATGAGGCAGGTCGAATCATCTTACATTTCATGCATGCGCAGTACTGGAACGTAAGCGTTTTCAGTCATTTCAGTTTGGATGAACAACTGTTCAGAAACGACTGAAAACGATAGTCTGGACGCGAGCGTTTTTGGACGAAAACGCCGTTTTCAAATATATCCGGATTAGTGTAGACGTAGCCTAACATGTCTTTGGACTGTGGGAGGAAGCCGGAGTTTATAATTTATAATGCTGGCAGATTTCTGTCAGTTACCACAGCAGCATTTCTTATTATTATGTGGAAAAACTGAGACATGCTGTTCACTTCTCTTCCTCATATTAACATATCTCAGGGATTAAATGTGTAGTTAAACATCTGCACACTGAGAGGAAAGGGGAGTTTCACTGCCCCGGCCCACTCAAGTAAGCTGCATGTGGCTCATGATGCAAAATGACACTGACATTTCCTTATTTATATGTATTGAGTTTAAAAAGCTTGTCGTCCTTATTTACTTTGTGTTTTTTAAATCGCAGACACAGAGTATGGGGCTTGCACGGTTAGAAGCCAAATTGGGAAGCAGTGCTTGTTGGCAGCAAAACAGCACTGAGAGGAAATCTTACTTGTTTAGAGTAATTACTGTAACAGTAACTGTGGTCATTTTGATGTCAACATGAACAAGCTTTATAAATTAAGAAGTGTGCACAGCTTGTGACATTGTGCGATGCTGACAAATGGCTGTGTGCTGCAGTAAAAGTTCAAAAGACTAACTGACTAACTATGATACTTCATCATGCAAAACTCTCCCTTGACATGGTGGTGTAATATCCTCCAGACCTGTAGAGACACCTCCACCTTATTTCCTGGTTCCTTGCACTTTGAATAGATCAGCACTTAGAAATCTGCCTCAGCGGCTCTGCTCGGGGGCGTGCATCATTTGGCCCCAAAATTCACTTTTCCCCACCAGTAAGCAATATCTGTCTCGCACCCTCATGAACCCAGACAAAGACCTTGCCATCTGTCAGTGTCGTTCGCCGCAAAGTGGCTGCGATTAATTGAAAAACAATGGCGGGGCCGAAAGGGAGGGTCAAAGCAATATGCATCGTAGCCTCACAGGGTCACCTCCTCATTTCCTCGTCGTCGAAACGCCTTCTCCTGACATTAGCCGCAGAGATGTCGGAACACGTTGTGCCTGTTTGGTTTAACATCCTCCCCTCATTTGGCAGTGGGTATTATTGGGTGGACAGATCCAGGAGACTCTTATCTGTCTCTGTCTGTGTCACTGTAACACAGTGCTAATCAATGCTGAGGGGGATAACATGGAGCTTGATCCCAGAGGACTGGAGGCTTCTTCTGTGACAAAACTCTACATGAGTCATGACCACCGAGAAAAACCGCTGTGAGTGATGGACACTGAAGCACAACGACGAGAATAAAAGATACATAGGAGGTTAGCAGTGAATGCAAGCGCCCAGCGGGACAGTGATACCTCTGCGCTGCGGCAGCCCGCGATGTTATTTTTAATCCTGAATGAGTTTCGAGCACCTCATTCTCCAAGTTTCAGCTATCCTGCTGAATGAATTTTTCCTCTTCTGTGCAGCCTCAGCAGATCGAATCACCCTGCGCACACGCTTTCAGGCTTGACTGAGCAGCTTCTCGCCCTCGGTAACCAGGTGAAGTGACCCTGTCTATATGCAGACTTACAGCCTGACACCGCCGTTTACAGCCATCCAGTCCATTTTGCTGACACCATATTGCGAGTCACATCAAAGCGACCAAGCGTCTCCATCACTGCCAAGCCAGAGTTGGTCATCTTTATGCCAGCTACCAGAACTCGCGATCAATCTTTTACTGAATGATTGGCTGATGCTGCTGGACCAAAGTGAAGGAAAAGTCTCTAACTGAAAGATAAAAAACTGCAGATTATTGACATCCATTTATACACTGTATAATCAGCATGTAGTTTATAGCTATTCTACTTATTACAAGTCACTCATACTCCATACTCATTTGTATGAAATGAATAAAAGTAGAGAGGGGTTTGCTTTTAGTTGCTAACAGAGAGAATTAATATTTTTTCAGTTCATTATTTTGGTTGTAAGACTTGAAACTTTACTTTTTTTGCTTCTGCGAGCAGTTGTCCTTGGTGGATAAATAGAACTGTACTGTATGCGGACTATTTAACAACAGATAACCTGTAAACATAGAGAGTAAAGAGTAGTCGCTTTGCTAAATGCTAAATGTATTATTGTTTTGATAGTCCTTATCGGCCACTTTCACCAAGTACAGTTGTTACCTACCAACAGTAGCAAGTTAGATATTTAGACATATTGCATCTGTGATGGACAGTTACAGAATATAAAAGAATCATCAAGCTAGAGTCATATTTTGATCATCCTGGATCACCAAATAATTGTGTTATTAGATTCTATTGACGATGTGACATTAACGTGTAGGGTCACACATGCACGGAGGCTTTTCAGTAATCACCACTTGCACTCAGGTTGACAAAAGCCTCCTCATGATTGCTTTGATCTTTTAGCATATTAACGTGGTAACCCATAGTTTGCATGGACATTTGCACAGACTTGTCTGCAAATGCTCACCAATTGATCTCAGAGGGTTAGTGAAACTATGAAAAGTGTGACACAAACCAGAAACGGTGACTGGTTGCCTTCAAAGTAAAAGTTGTGCCTTTTGAAGCATGTTGGCTGCAACACTGAAGAAAAACTTTGGATTTGCGAGTGAATGTTCTCCGTTTCCAGCTTGCATCGCACTTTTTCAGTAGTCAGGTAGTGAGTATTTGCAGGCATGTCAGTTTGTTCAATGTAAATTACAAGCATTCAATTCAAGCTGTAACATCAGTCTTTCATTTCTCGTAGCTAGCCAAATCACATCTCTTATTATAGTGAAGCTACATTCACTTGCACACATGTATATTTGTGAACTTGTTTTTTTTTTTATTCAGTTGTAGAAGCAATAAAGCTGTTTTCTGATTTTCCCTCATAATTGCAAATCAAAAACATTAAGCCATTCTCTGATGGAGAGTTTATTTCAGTGTTTAGTGGATGAAATGGGAAAATTTCATCATATACACTTATTTAACTTGGAGCCTAATTTCCCTTTGACTTCACACGGGCTGGACAGGGATTGTGGCCTGTAAGCCATTCAATGCCTGGATCTGATCTACACTATATGACAATATGTGAGTAAAAAAAAATTCTAAAGTTGTTTGTACAAACAGTAGAGTGAACATTTCAGGGTGGATCTTTAGTTATTTCTTATGTAAAAATATCAAGATTTTCTTATTCAAGGGTATCTTACGGCAGTGTTTCCCAACCACGTGAGAAATGATCAGGTGTGTCATGGAAGATTATCTGATTCCACCTAATAAGTACTCTAAGCGATCAGCGTGAGTAACGTGCAGAAAAATTACATTCTCTTCCACTAGAGGGCAGTACAACTACCTGCTCTAATTAAATGGGTTGCCAACCGCCAGTAAAACAGAAGAAGACGAAGAATAAATTACATAATAGTCATGCTGTGGGACCACGCAGTGCATAATAGCAATAGATAAATATTTGAAAAGAAAAAGTTGTCAGTCTGACCTGAGTCCTGGAGAAACTTAAGACCCAGATGAAGGCCCTAGCATGAGTACTGGTCAGAAGAAAGCAAAAAAGATATACTAGGAGAGAACCGAGCCAATTCCACTACATCTGGTGCGCAGGGGAAAATGATCAATATGCTTCTTGTGAAATTTTTGTTATGTGGTGTGCCGTGTCATTTTTCTAATGTGAAATATGTGCCATGGCTCCAAAAGGTTGGGAAACACTAACTTAAAAATAGAAGAAACACTGCACTGCAGCACTTATTACAAGTGCAATTCATTTATGAATTTCTAATAGTTAGTTGGTGAAGTCACTATAAACAAATCATTCACTGGGGCTTTCTATTTCTATATAAGTAATTTATAAATCGTGTTCAAGGCAAGATGATCAGTATTGTCAGATACATTGTAGCTGCCGACAGAAAATCTGTCTTATTTTAAAATAATGCAAAGAAACATAACAAAACACTGTCATGCATTGCTGTATGCTACTGATGCCACCGGGGTCGTGGAAAACTGAGCAAGGCAGAACAAAAACGTGAAGAAACGTTCCAGTCATCAGCCCAAGATTTTCATCACATCCTCTAAATCAATCTTCCATTTCATTTCGAGACTTCAGCATGTCACAGCGTTTGAAAATGAGATCATCGGCAGTTATGTAGACGAGATCACAGCAGGCAGATTAGCAAATCGATAACTTATATTCCTGAAACTAAGCATGTATCATGTCCATGAAAAATAATATCAGCATCATTGCAGCCAAGATTACATTTCTGCACTTGAGGAAACAATGAAAAAATGAGAGGCAGCCTCTCATCTATAAATGGCCTTTTTTTAAGCTTTTTTCTTTCCCATTATTTGGCCGACTGTATGATTTTTCATGTCATTTTAAATCATTCCCGATTCCACTTTTAAGGAGTTGCATTGACCCATAATGGTTATAGGCAATAAACAACAGGTACCCAAGAATTAGTGACACTTTCAGGGTTAAAGAAGAAACTGTAACTTGTTTTAATTTTTAAAAAAAAGAAAGAAAGTTTCATCTTGATTACACACTTATATCACATCCACTTGCTCCCCTGTCCTCTTTTAAAAATATCCCATCGAACCACATTTATAGACATCTTTAACTTCCTTCATTGCCTGTCATGAAAGGATTTTGTAACGTATTTCTGCTACTCTGTAATTAGCATTAAAATTATTCATCTGATACTTGTCAGAGTGTCGACAACCAGTGGTTATGTCAGGCACTGTTCTAAAAAAGATGGCAGAGGGGCTCAATTAACTCAGACTGAACAAAACCACTGTCTCCAGTGCTTGATGCGTGGCCTAATACCGCATGATTTGATTATTCTGCACAAGCAAACACATGCAAATTGCATTTCATTTTGAAGTTGTTAATTTCTAAGCGTGCTGATTAAGAGTAAGAATCTGTCAGAGATATCTTGCAAGGTATTCATGTGGATTTTTAAATAAGAAACATGAAAGAGAAGTTTAATATTTTTATCTGCCTTCGGGGAAGAGAGCTTTAATCTAAAGACTAAAAGTATGTCCGGCCAATCTGCTGTTTTTGATGCTTTTCCTCTTAAACAAAACCAAAGAAAGCCAGCTGGGGTTAACCTTGGAGGCCGTTTTACAGACTGAAGGTGGATAAAACATGGGCCGACCTGGTTGTTCACTCTGCCATCCAAGCCTTTGTTTTTCTCACAGTGTGGATGGCCATCTGTCAACCTTACCCAGAGAGAGGCAATGATTTTTGCTCGCCTGAGTGAACACCCAGGAAAGCAATATTTCACATGTTAGTGCTGAAAAAAGACCCGTCTCGGGGGATTTTGCTTACTCGAGTGATGTGCTGGTGTACATCAAGAGTGATAGCACTGCCTCGGTGATGGAGCGGGATCTGCACAGAGGCTGGTTAACTAGGAGCCCCCAACTCACCTAAAGCATAGGATGTTGCCTGAATCCACTGGATGATGATGTCTCTCCAAAATACAAGTACTGCACACGTGACTTCTTAAGTTACAGTCCCATTTCATACTGTTTGCTCATTAGTACACCAAGTGTTCCCACATCAGAATCAATGGAGACCCCGTGCTGATCTAAATGTGCTTTCTATCTCTAGAGCTGTATGGAAACTGCTCATTTTGGCTAACTGAGCAGTGCACATGTGCATGAGCATATTTTAAATTTTATAGAGTCTAGTTTTAGGAAGGGCTCTGTTTGTTTCACTGCTGGTAGATAGGTCCACCAATATTGGTCCAACATCTATAAAATGTATTGTGGCGCATGCAGCCTGGAGGAGGACTCCTGAAGACTGACGTTTCCTGAAGCACCACTATGAGGTTGAGTTTTGCAGCTTTCAATAGATTTCTCAACATTTGTCACCAGTACATTTGAATACAGATATAAATGTTCTACCCAGGATGCATTTCTACCAACTCTAACTTAATAATAGTCTTCCCGCCTGTTTCAGATGTAGTTTTAATCCTAATTTGCAATGCTAGCATGTTAAGATGCTAAGCTTAGATCAAAAGCATGATAAATGTTGTGCTACGGCCCTAACATCCCCTGCTAATGCTGCCGTAGCCTCTTATTTATAGACTGCCATGCATATTTACCAGACCAAAAAAAGCTCACAGATTGGCTATAGCTCAGCTGCATGGTTCAGACACAACCAGGGGCTACTGATTCATCATAGAATTTAATGATGTCATTATCTAGCGAAGGTGTTTTCTGACAAGTCGAGTTTAATTATAACATTTGAAATAACAAACGAGCCCCTTACAACAGTAAGTATCTACTAGAGATATGCAAAGAAGTGTCCTAAATCCACAGATACTTTATTAAAAAAAGACTTTCTTGAATCAAGGACTCTGACCGTACAGTCAGAATGGAAACACGGTCACGTGATATAAATTCGTCAGGGACACAAGTCTTTAGGAGCCAAACTTCAAATTTAAAAATCTTGATATTTTAAGATTTTGCACACTAATTATTAAGAGCTAAGTCCTTTCATTAGATCTACATTTCGGATTTACTCTTGAACTTGCTTAACCTTAAGCTGTTAGTTCCATCATTTCACAGAGTTGTCTAATGACCTTGGAAAGAAATGACAGGAATTTTGGGAATTACCTCAGGAAGTAATTCAGGTCCCTTCATTCGAACCAAACATTCATGAACACACAACTTGGGTGATGATGATGATGCTGCAGTAACCCAAGGTAGGAATTTGGACTGGGTTACAAACTACTGAATATGTGAATGCAACGAAGTCAACGACTTGAGACTGATCGGTTTTCAAAACGTCGAGATAAAAGAGATGAAATGAATTTGATTTGAATCATACAGATAATGCAGTGTTGTCATCTACATGAATTGGTGGTGTCTTCTTCCTCTCATTTAATAGTTTACCGATGGTAGCGCAGATGGTATGTAAAGCTGTAAAATGTTAAGAGTTCCCTCTGTTTGAGCACAAACTTAAAATATGTGAAACACTCAGTTGCTTCTAGTATTTAAGTTTTCAGTGGCTTGCTTTAAATAATCTCCTCCTGCATGTGAAGGACACTTTAAATATCGTAGCAAAAAGATTTCTCTGTTTTCTGAGCTGAGAGAAAATCTGAACCAGAAGATTTTCTGCAGAGGTTTTATTGGGGGAAAAGTAATTCCCAACCCTAAAGGTGTTTTTAAAAATCTCTGTAGGTGAATATGCTGATACATCTGCACTAAAGTTTCGAATGGCAGCTGTGAATGGCAATATTTTAAGTAGTTTCAGCTTTACCCAAACTTTAACGACTTAGCAACGGCAGTTTATACATGCAAGCAATATGAGTAATAAATAAATAAATACAAATACTTTTTATCATCTGATTCATCAGCTCACTGTCAATTGGAGAATTCCACATAATACCGTTCAACCTGGAGAGACCGCAAAACTGAATATGGAGATTTCCAATATCCCACCCCACTGTGCATGAAGTCAACATCAACCCGGCCTCCTCCTCCAAATCTCCGGCCTTCCCTTCATGAATTCAAGTAAACTGCATGAGGAGCAGATTCTGACTCAGACATTTAGATACAAGAGATTGCATGTAATCACTTTCACACGCATCTGCAAAGTCACTTTGTGCAATGGAAGTGAAAATTACTTAAAAGTGGCCAAAGTACAAAGAGACCCACCAAAACCAGGTGTTATCCTGCCTCAGCCGTTAGCCTTGTATCGAGGGATGCAATTTGTCAGACGCAACTTCTTTTCAAGGTCGTAGTCTACAGTAGAGCTATAATTCAACTATCATCTAATTACGGAGGCCAATGATCATTTGAAAGGAGTAATGAAGTATAGAAAACGCCTACGTCAGACCTTATTAGTGCCAAGCAGGACACTTTAAGAAGTGATGAGCCATTAGCCAAAAGGATACAACTAAATGAACAACTAATTAGCATCTCAAAAGAAACTTAAAGAGCAAATTGGTGAATAATTATTGGGACATCTTTGAAAATAAATATTGTCACCCATTCAGTCATGCAACAAACCGATCAGTGGAGTTGGTAATATTTTGGTATGTTCAGCTGGATAATGAATCTTCCTAATATGCATGCAGATTAGCTCTAATTAGGAGCGGATTTTGTAAATATATGTAAATGAAACAGATTTTTAAGCTGATAAATATTTTAGCAGACAAACAGTAATACAGCGTATTGACGGATTAGCTTGTGTACAAGGAAGTGTGCTTTGCAAACAAGCAGAAGGTGATGGAAGGACTAACTTCCAGTTGTTGAAGCTTGTCAAATTGCCTCCATTTAGCAGCCATTCCATCCACAGGCATGTAATTGTGTTTCTGTCATACATTCCCTCTCCCCCCGTACGAAGCTTTCGATTCTGGGTCTTTATCTAATTTATGCATCTCGTGAAAGTACAAGTCGGAATTTACTGGCGCTGGGCTAATGGCATTCATTAACCTTCGCTACAGTGAAATGTTTGATTGGAATATGGCATTTCCTCCTTCAAAGAGATGTTTCATTTCCTTTGCAATTCAGATACTTCAATTGAGTCATTAAATGCTATTTTACTTCAAACGTCCAGTTTGTGTATGGTAATAACTATACCTCATCACACTTAACATGCACGCACTGATGCTGGCACTGAGACGAACACGCGTCATGCGTGCAAGCAGACGGGGGTGAAATGCATTTAAAGACGGGGGTCACAAAAGCAAGAATTTACTTTATGATGACAGTTTACGTCTTACACTCACTGGGCTGTGTTTTGAATATTAGGGCTTGATTAGGAACAATGCATCTGGAGACATAATTGTGTCTTATCATTAGGCTGATCTCTGACTAATTATAGCTTATAATAATGAGCTGTGATTATGAGACTAATTATGAATTCCACGTGTAACGTTGCATGATGGTAAAATATTAAGGAAATAAATTGAAGAAGCTGACTTTGGTGACTTTTAAAGAAAGACAGCTCGTCTGTTTGTAGCTCGTAGATCTAATACTATTGTGATGTTTTAAGTAGGGGATCAACTTTCTTTTGCATCGGTCATCACAGATAAGTATTTTCTAGTACATATATATAATAATAACTATATTAAAAACTATGTAACAATCAGCATTATTGGTTGTAGGGTTTAAAAACCTCTTTGAAAATCAGTTTTTGGTTGTATTACATACTCCCACCTACATAGAAGAGCCACCTCGACAGGACAAGACTCGGTCAATCTGCATCAAAAGGACAAAAGTCACTCTTTTGATGATGCCACATTTTGAACAGAGAAGACAGATGGTTTAAAAGGGGAATGAAAGAAGCCATTTATGTCCACTGTGAATGTCCATCTTTGAACAGAGGCGGTGGCTTACGACACTGTCTGCCATCTATAATCCAGTTTTGAGATCCCTTCCCACTCACATCCTGGGCCATTTGACCTCAGGAAATCACATGATAGGGTGGGGGTAGGTTTCGCTATGGGTTCACCCGAAACCTTGGCTGATTGTGACCCACACCCGCTTTCACACCTTCGCTCGTGTGATTAGGTAGAGGATCAATAGGGGGTCCAAGACCCTCTTGGGTCTTAAAATCTGGGACTCGCCACCAATTGCTCTTAGAACTGAAGAAGCTTCTCGGATAAGAGGTGAAACGTCTTCAAGGAAACTTAAAGAAGTCCAGACGCTTTTCTTTCCAAGCTCCTTAGACTCTCACCAAAGTGTAACACAGTCGACCCCTGAGGTTAGGGACCGGATTAGGTTAGGGACCGCTCTAAAAATGCTTATTACTGCCACAATAAATTTAAAGGGGTAAAAGGGATATTTCTCTGTTTTTGTTTCATTCAGATTTGCTATAGTCATGAAGGGAGCCTTCACGTGGCTTAGCTAAAAGTATATAATTTTAATTCAGGCATGCTGGGAAAAATGTAAAAGCTCTGATTAGTATTATTGTAAATGATTAAATGACTATGAATATAATAACTGGTGCTTGCAGGGACAAAATACCAGAGATGTAATACCTATTTAGTCTTTATCAGCTTGTGGTTCTTTAAAACAAAAACAAAACTCCTGTTAGTTATATCAGTAAGTGGGCTGCAGCTATTGTAACTTTTGTTTTGCGCTTAATAAGAAACAGCACGCAAAAGTGGTCACTAGCTAAAGAGCTTATAGTAGCATTTAGCAGCTAAAGTAGCAAATATTTTCCAAAACAGTTGGCAGACACTAGCATGGCTTTAAAAGAACAAGAATGATCACAGAATCAGAGAATGAATGTTGGACTTTTAAACCTTAAAAACCAGCCTATTCCAAATTCATGCTAATGTCGCTAGCTGTTGCCTTAATGTGTAAACAAAGAACAGTTTGCTAGCCAGTTCAGCATATTAAGTACAAATGTTTGTAGCTTATAGTAACATTTGGCAGCTAAAGTAACAAATATTTTCCAAAGCAGTTGGTAGACGCTAGCAGGCTTTAAAAGAACAAGAATGATCACAGAATCAGAGAGTGAATGTGTGGTGGGGCGTGGTCTGCGGTGCCATGCGGACGCACCTGCATGGCATCCGCAATCACGCCGAGTTAAAGACACGGATTCAGGGTTGTGGGCAGTGTTGCCAACTCCTCAGTAAGGAAAATCGCTATTGGCTGTCCTAAAAGTCGCTAGAAGTCGCTAAATGATGTCATCACCCAATTTGCATAATTGGTCACGCTAATATAATTGTAACCTATGTTGTTGGAGAAAGAAATAACATCGTGGAAGAGACATAAAGTGAGTAAAAAACGTCCTAAATGCATTTAGAGTTTATTTAGAACTACAAATTAAATTTCTTTTAGCAATTATTGTTTTTTAATGTCACAATTCCAACCCTGCTCCTTTACCCGGCTTGGACCGCAAAAGTGACCGAAATAGGCACTCTGGTGGAGTTACTTTGTGTTTGTGTGTGTTTATAAGTAGTTTTAAACATTGTGATCCACAAAACAGCATAAGAGTAAAAGATTAAAAGAAGAACTGACTGCGTTACAGCACCCGCTGCTCGTTGAGAGTAAAAGCGATACGCGCTTTCACGACTTTTTATAGAAAAAAAGTCGCTAGGGGGTCAGAAAACTCGCTAAATATAAAAGTCGCTAAGTTGGCAACACTGGTTGTGGGGTGTGTGGTGGCAAGGAGTCTGTGCGGCTGGCAGCTGAGAGCTGCAGTCGCACTGTGTGAATAAAGTTGGCTCTCAAATCAAACCCCTGGACCCGTCATGTGTCATCCTTGCCACAGAATGTTGGACTTTTAAACCTAAAAAACTAGCCTACTCCAAATGAATGCTAATGTTGCTAGCTGTTGCCTTAATGTGTAAATAAAAATTTTACTAGCTAGTTTACCATATTAAGTACAAACAGAAAATAAATCTGTTATTTTACGTTTTGAATCCAGTATTCACAGGGCCAGAACAGATTCTGTCATTTTCTCACAAAATACATCCTAAATATATCTAACAGGATCTTGTAATAAAACACACTTTAATACAGAATAGAAAAATTATTAGTTATTGTGATCCATTAGTTGCTTCTGTCACAACAGCTTATCTATATTTAAATATAGACTGATGATAGTGTCATAAAATTCTACACAAGAAACTACCTGCTGAATTAGCATTACATGTCTGCACTTGGGCCTAAATGCTTCTAAATACCAGAAGGCACCTTTGTGCCTGTAGCTGCTGCAGCTTTAAAACACTGCACATACATTTACTGAAAAGTCAGAAGCTCATCTTCGCCTGTTCCCCTAAAAACAGTCATCTCTCCATTAGGCTCCTGACCGGCCTGATGAGAAAGTGTTTCATTCAAGGGCGTTTTGGTCACGGAGTCATCCGTGCTGTGTCCCAAGCGGCCGATTGCCTCCAAAGTTATCCAAAATGTCCGGCTCTGTGTAATGATTTTTCCAGACAGCTGAGTGGCCCGGCACGCTCACGTCACTCCACAGATTTCACCTGATAATACGCTTAGACACACTGGCTGATCACATTCACCTGACCTTGCTGCACCAGCTAACTTGGGAAAAGAGAGGAAGAAAACGTTTCCGCTTATCTGTTCAATTCGCTGAAAGAGGAAGATTCTCCAACACTCACCGCCGGTATGGCTCCCATTGACTTTGAACCTTTTGTTTTTTTACCCAGGCCACGGATAGCATCTCTGGGGCTGCTCGAATCGTGCACACAGAATCTCCAAATACAATTAGCCATTATGAATTGAATAAACACGTGAATTCTCTGAAGGATGTGACGGATTTCTCTGGCTTGTTTAGCACAATGTTGTCACTTTTTTTTTTTGGTTGTTTTGTGTCACTAATTGCATTTGTCATTGACGGCTGCCTAAATCAGGCAGTTGCAACACCTAATGAGCTGCTGATTAGAGATTCTGAAATTCACTCACTACTGATTTGGTGTTATTTTAGCAGAAAAATGAGGATAATTTTCTCTAATGCCACTTGTTAAGGTAATTACTCTGTAATTGCTTTATCAAGGTGTCATAGAAGAGTCAAGGCAAAAAATATCCTACCCTTCAGGGGCACTTTGTCACTCTCCATTTAGCTTTTATCCTAGTAAACGCAGCATGCTGGCACTGCTGAATGAGTGAAAAGGTTTGTGTGGCAGCTGTGAATTTACTTTGCTCATATCCACGAGCAACACACATGGTGGCATAAAAATAAGGCCCGCTCCATATAAATAGAGCGATAAATACGGCAAACGGATCGCGTTTCAGCATTTCGTCAAATATATGATGGGAGAAATTTCAAATGGAAGCCCTGCATGATTTAATTATTCCCATTTAATCACTTGCAATTACTCAAAAAGTCATCGTAGTAAAAATATCCAAAATCATCTGATAGTGTGTCTCCTGAGGTTGCGATATTGAATCGCTGTGCTTCCTGCGGCGCTCGCTATTGGTTTATCGTGCACCATGTAATTTTTCTGTGATTGAAAACAAACTGCAGAGATGAAGAAATAGTGAGGTCTATAGGAATCCTCCCCGGTATCTTATAGACCAGCGGGTCTTGACACTGGTGCAGAAAAGCGCCTTGAATCCATCCTCACCCCAAAACCTTTCCTTCCTGAGACGTATTTTAAAGGCATGCCCCGATGCTGAACTATTTTGCAACCGACCATGTTGTGATTAGAGAGGAAAGCTCAGACAATAACCTTCTGATTGTGGCCAAAGCTGCTCACTCAATAGGGCACGAACAAGACTTTCTTTCTCTTTAATGCTACATTGTGGTATTTCTTCTTCGTTCTTTTTTAGTTTTCCTTGCACAGCTACGGGATTTTCAAATTATGGCCATGATTGATAATAACGTTGACTGCACTCAACAAGAATGCACAATCACTCACCTCATAATTTAATGGCTCACATGTGAATATTTTTGAGTTACTCTAAGCTATTATTCCCTTGTCTGTGTTGCAAAAGAGGCTAAAACCTTAGCAATAATTGTACTATGCCACGGTTTATGTGGCAGAGAGCTTTAAACATGAGTCTAAGAGTCTTCCAGTCCTAACTTTAAGTTTTAGAAATGTACGTTTGGCTGCTTCCTTATTCACAGGTGTAGCTGTTGTCTTTTTCCTAACCACCTCAAAGGTATTTGATCATGGTCCCCCTCCTGGCATCAAACCTGAATCTTCTGCTTGTTAGGCAAATGTGTAAACCACTACACCAGCGGACCCCAACCTTTTTTGCGCCACGGACCGGTTTAATATCAGACAATACAGACCGGCCTTTAAGGTGTCGCAGATAAATACAAAAAAATTTTTTTTAAAAAATGATACAGACAAGGACAAAAGCTTTGGTGTTTTGCAAATATAATAATAAACGCACATTCACTGTGTAATTGTCTAACTTTATTAGCGGTGTCCTCCTGAAATGCACCAACAACATTGAGAGTAACATCCTCCTCTCTGCCCCTTAATGCTCTCTGGTCGCTATGGTAACGCGTAAATATTACTTTCAAAATAAGACACACAACTACAACACAGGAAAAGACCCAGGGAAACTGAGTTAACGATTAAAAACCCTGAAAACCATAAATTTCCGCAACTCCTGGGCCTGCTACCAAACGACTCACGGACCAGTACCGGTCCGTCGCCCGGGAGTTGGGGACCGCTGCACTACACTACTGAACTATATCTGCATCTCTTGTATAATTACTCATGTTTTCTACTGTTGCCATCTATGACCTGACTCTGACTTCTTACTCTGAATTGTTGTTCCCTGGATATTTTCTCTAGAAACACGTCAGATTGGTGAAATAATTTCTGTCCAGTCTGTTTGGTACCAGCAATCCTCACATGTTCAAAAATCACCTTTCTTCCCCATTTTGATGCTCACTTTGAACTTCAGCAGGTCGTTTTAATCACGTTTGCATGACTGAACGCATTGAGTTGCAACCATCCTGACTGACTGCGGCACATATTTGCATTAACAAACAGCTGAACAGATGTACTGATTCACCATATTCACTCAGAGAATCACGCTAACAAACACAAAAAGAAGAAAAAAGCTGATAGAATTATGACATTAATTATCTGGTCTTTTGTGAGGCATTGCCAATTCAGGAGAGCTGGTTTGGTTCTGGATCCCAAACCAAAATGGGACCATTTAAAATAGCATGTATAAAACCTTAGTACACAATAGTACAACAAGCTATTTCCAGGGGTAATTTTGAATAAGCAAGCAGAAGACGCTAATATTCCAGTGCAGTCGCTACAGTAACCAAGGCAGCTATGTCAATAACCCTTTAATTTAAATTTTTGAATATAGAAGTTTTTTCCCTTTCGACAATGGTTGAGTTACCAGGGAAATATGTTTCTAAGGGGCAATGCTGTGTTAGGAAGCGATGATTTAGAAGCTGAGTGGAGCCTCTGAAAAGATAAACCCTAATCAAATTTACCAGATAGCGTGCTGAACAGTAGTAACCTCCACCTACTGTGTAACGGGGAAGTTGTGTGGAACCCTGATGACATAACCGCAGCATCATCAGGGTTATTTTTCAGAAAAGTACATTGTACAGCAGTATCACGGGCTGAGCAGCACTCATTCTGACAAGTGAACTAAACATCTGTCTGTTTTCTTCTTATTATTCTCAGTGAGTTGATGACATATGTCAGCAGCACATTCTCTCCACAACTTTCAGCAGAACAATGTGGCATTTTCTTTTTTTTGTTCAGTAAAAAGTAAAGCTGAATTACGGGGCGACGCGTTTCCGTCTGTCATGATCCGATAAGAAGACTGACGATCGACAGAACATGCGCTCTTTCAGCTGTGACCCGTTTAAGTCCGGGTCTGTTCCCACTAAACTTTGTTTTGTGCTTTCATTCCACAAAACACAGCATCTTTTCCAGCGTCCTTCAATGTCACAGCACTGTTTTGACTGACCCGTCCAACTGGTGCAGATGCTAACAATAACTACAACAGAACCGCTTGTCACAGTGTCCGCCAGGGCTGGATTTTGCCCTCGGACCTGTCTAGCCTACTTTCACAAGAGCAAAGCCCGTCTGTCATAATGCGTTACGGTGAATGATGGCTTATCTGTTTTTATGCCGCAATATTGAGAGAGCTTTTCCCCCCCTCCAACTTAAAGTCTCTTTTCCCGTGACAGGGCCAGACAAAGGGTGTATTTGACTCGCAGCATCCAACCCACGGTCGTGCATGCACCCTACGTGGGCTAACCTCTATTTCTTTCAACTGTTAATGCCCCCAAACTCTCCCTAATGGAGTAATTTACACACACCCTGCCAAAGCCATTGATAGGACTCTCTCCTATGGCAAATGTCTGGCATTTAGCAAATCGATGACATGAGTTATGAAGAGGAGCCGGGGCCTTGCTGCCTCTCCATTCTTCTCAATAACAAAAGAGGAAGTGCAACTAGCATTGATGGGTTGTTGGGAGTTGCAGTCAATGAGCTCTCAGAGTTTAAAATTAAAAGGCTCTTAGGGTGAAAATTGTTTTCTCTGGTCATCCATCACGTCGTGAAGGGTCTTTTTCATATTGATTAATTAGAAACTAAAAGGGTAAAAGTGTGTGAGGGGTGCACGGGAGGTTTAGAAATCCAGTTGTTATAAAAATCCCGGTACTTATCCTGCCCAGCTGTGAGTTAATGACACCAGCTTTTGCCTTGAATAAGCGTTATTGCTGCAGTCCATAATTTCATCTCGAAAATGGGCAAGGGAGTGGATCTTCCTTATAGTAATTGAGTATTGATTTGAAAATAAACAGCAGCGAGACTCCCACCCAACTGACAGACCCATCTTTCGGATGGAATCGACAATAAATGGGCCCCCGGTTGGAGGGAAAGTTATGGATCAGGATGATACAGTCAAGCGTGCCTTTCCCCCTGCGATCTCTCTTCCAATATATATTGGATTTTAGATAACCCATTTACGAGCCCTGTCATCTAAAACCTATAGTTTTGAGCAGGCGGATGATAAGTTAAGGCTGGGACTTTGCACGGATCTCTGCAGCTCCGGCTGGCGCATGCATCACACAGGAAGTGGTATCTGGTACAAATCTGGGATAAACCTGTGACACGACCAAAGTGAAATGAGATTCGGGGGCAGTGTTAAGCAAATGTTTGATGTCAAACATAATGTATGCTCTCATAAATGCAAAGTACATCTGTCTAGCCGTGGGCAAATACCTTTATCTGAGCGTGAGGGGGAGAGAGCGGTAATGGTTCAACAGCTCAGTGAATCGACATAATACGAGGAGTCTAACACTTATGTCGGGCCGGCCGTTAACCTCTGCGTAATGACTGTTGAACTATGTTCACACGCCCAGCTCTCCACCTCACCTCCACCCTCGCCCCCCTCCCTCTCCGGAGACCCGCTCCTGCGCTAACGACATACAAATGTGCTATTCGTTTTCATTAGCCGCCACTTCACTTTTGATTCGGGGGAACGTGCGGAGCCGTGTGGGAGGAACGAGGGGGGAGGAAGGAGTAACGCAGTGCTCTGCCAAATGACCTCTAGGTTCCTATCGCGCTGCAGGACAGATTAACAGAGAGATACGGCCGCCTTTCATTCCTCCGACTGCCCTCCGAGTTCTGGAGGTGGTGTCAAAATGTGGTCGCCACCGTGCTATTGCGCCGTCATTCACACCTATCTAATGACTCCTGATTATCATTCACATGCTAATGCTTCATTTGTTATCAGTGTGACCCGCGTCGGAGAGCATTATGGACCCTTATCTGTATTTATCTTGTCAATTATTGATTGCCTTTTTCCCTCACGTCATTATTAATTCGACGTGCTGTGTCAAGCTCACTGTTAATCATATTTAAACAGATATGAGGAGATAAAAATCAATTTTCCATTATCCTTGAGGGGTTTTTTTTTATATCCATCCAACAGTTGTGGAGGGGACTTGAGAGATCGGCTATGCAAGACTGAGCAGATCCAGATCCATGCAGAGTAAATAATCATCTAATGTGAGTTTAATGGGGGAAGCAGTAAAAAGAGGGAAGTGGTGTCTGGAGTTTTTCTCAAGCTAAGTGGGCCTCTATTCAGTTACGTTAAGGCCCAGGTGTTAGCTGCTTATGTGCCCATGTTACCGACAAAGATGGCGCTAGCTTCAACACATGCTCTAAAAAGTTTAATTATATGGCAATTATATCTTAATCTGAAGCTTTATTGCATGTATAAACAATTGTGTAAATGCTCCAGAAACACAAGAAGCTCTATGCCTGCTAACAAAAGCAGGACAGAAAGACAAGAAGTCTAAGGAGCTATTACCCAGTGGAAGGTAATGGCGCGAGGCACGGCGGGATACAAATAGCTGAGGAAGGGCACTTCACCCAGATAATGGGGTTGAAGGATTCTGGCATGGCGAGATTCATGTACAGACAAGGCTCCTTTGATGCAGTGACATTGGAGAGCCCATAAAAGCCGTAGTATAAAATACAGAGGCGTTACTGCGAGCTAATAGGATCCCCAGCTTTTTGGAGGCAGATTTAGCATAGTCTTACGTGAGAGACACAGAAACACTAATTGGATGCACTTACCTGGGTTCAATAAATGAACACACAGGAATCCATCAAAGGGGATGGAGTTCAGATTGGGAGGAGGTGTGGGAGGAACACTAAGTTTGCTGCACACGTCTACGGAAAAAGATTTCAACTTGGGAGAAAAAACTTATGGAACCCATAAATCATTAAAGAATTCTCATTATTTTATATTTTTCACTGATTGTACTGTATTGTACTGTATACTTAAAGTATTTTATACAGTACAGTGAGTAGTAGTAGTAGTAGTAGTAGTAAGAATAAGTATAATGTGATGTATAAAAAATGTACTGTTACATTACCAACGTAAAACATTATAGTTTGTTTTAGGTTGGTGATGGTGTCTTATGAAAGCTTTTCTTTTCTTTAAGAAACCTTATAATCAGCAGAGTTAACGATTTGGTCTGCTGAGGTTGAATCTGGGGGCTTTATCTGTTTATCAAATTAAATCCAGCCAAACGGTGGTTAGACAGCAGTCATAGTTTGAGATAACATTGTATCAAATGTATCCCCTTTTTTTGCTCTTCACACAGAATATTTGCCTGCATGCCAGAACTCCAAGTGATCTACAAAGGTACAACAAAAATCTACAGTTTCTTCATAATCACATTCAGATGTCTGTGTTAGAAACCCAAGCGGAAACCTTTGAATTTAAAACATTAATTTAAAGCAACATGCCAAAAGCTGAAGCTCCTGGAACAGCCACTGCCCGTTGATACCCACAGACTACCAGTGACAAGCTTTACAGGAGAAATAATGGTGTTTTCCATATGGCATAAAAAATATGATTTTTGTCTCTGTAGGTACTTTATCTGTTCATAACACCTGTATGAGCGGCGACATTAACTTAAAGTGCATTAAGGCTTAAAGTTTGTGCAGGACATGGCAGTTTTGGTAGCGTTTCTGCTTGTAGCGTTAGCATTTGGTTGCACTAAAAGACGCTCTAAGAGCTGAGCTGTTTGGGATCTGTGGCTGCATTTTCTTTATCTCTACTCCTTTTAATATTACAGTCAGTTATGGCTTCACCTTGCTGGTTAACCAGCACTGATAACACTCCAGCTGTATCCTGTGATAGTTAAAGATTTTTAATAAAAATATGTTAATCAGTTCCTGTCTTAATCATTTGAGGACTAAAAAAAAAAATCTGAAAACAAAAACAAAATCTATTGTGTGTCACAACGGTGAAATTCTTATGTCATGTATAGTTTCTAGTTTTTAGCTAACCTTTTTAGCTAACTAGTTATCACCAATTACATCCTGTAGACAGAGGAGTAATAACTTCATTGCTACCTGCTGCTAAAATCAGTGTCACCGTGCTACATTTATATTCATACAACTGGTCAATAAATAAACTGTACCATATAAATCATGTTTTGGAGTTGGAAAACGCTAAATTGATGGTGCAAGGTTAGCTTTGAGCTAGTCTAAGCTAAAATATTTTTTATCGTAGTTTTTTTTTCTGAGATAAACAATAAACCCATGAAGAAGAAAAAAAACAGTCAGTGAAAAAGATTTTTACAAATACATCTTTTAAATGAAAAAGAACTGATTTCGTTTGTATATTGTGGTTTCTTATAACCAGTATCTCATAATGGTACTGAATTTGAAAAATGTCTCAAGTATTGTGGTGTAGACTAAACATCAGTGAAAAAAGCTGTAGATGCAAAGCTAGCTAATAAAACGTAATAAAAACCTTATTTGTCTTTGAACCCAAAATCCAGTCTAAGAACATCTATTTTTAATGCTCTTTTAATGCTGATCCTCTTTCACTATTTTGTTTTAACAAGTAAAAACAAAGCTTATTTCACTCTCTCAGAAAGTTGATGTAGTGACTATGTTAGGAAACGGTGGCTAGGTCTCATATACTCCTTTTAGCTCTGGTTTACACGTTCATCGTAGTCATTTCACCTGATATATTGTTAGCCTTCAGTTCTGAGATGCTGTGTTCAAACCCACTGACACAGACATCCCTACAGCTAACATTACTTCTTCTTCGATTAGTCACAACTTACTATAAATCATGTTTGTCAGCCACAAAAGGATTGAGAGCTACTAACCGAGAGCATCTGCCTGGACTAATGCTACAAGTCTGTTGCTCTGATTTGTATTTCTGCGTGGCTTCTTAATGATGAGCCCGGTGTCTTTATTGCTGGTAAAGCTCCATCTTCAGCCTCTTTGTGCTCATAGACAAACGATACATATATGATTTGTTTCCCGCGCTGGAGCCGAGGTTTGATTCTCCCCGTCCGCAGGCGAGCCAGACACTGTTTAGCAATGCTGTCAGAAAAGCTCTTTAGACGGACTAATCTTTGGCCCACTGACAGCTGTGTCCTCTTCCAAAATGAACACAAATTCCCTCAGACCAGCTTCTCCTCCGGCTCAGATCAATACGGCTCTGATAAGCCAGGACACCTTCCAGGAGCCGCGGGGCACGAGGGAGGGCTCTGACATATCATGATTCGGGCTTTAATTACTTGGCACATTCAGCTGACTTGAATGAATGTATAAATGTGTGTGTGCGTGTGTGTGTGCAAGTACATGCAAGAATGTGTGCGCCTGCAAGGCAATTATCAATGTGATTGATTACAGGACACATACACTTAGTGTAGTAAACGAGAGCCACCATGGAAGCCAAACTTTTTCATAGCCCTCTGCTGCTGTTTATACAATACTGTGCATCGATTATCATAAACAGAACTGGGTGGGGTTTTTTTAGCTGTCAGAAATGTTGCCTATGGGTTGATGATCCAATGATTTTATCTGACAATTGGATGGCTTGACTTAATCCTAACTATGTGAATATCTGTTGCACTGACCCTAAACTGAGAATAAAAGATGCTCAAACACTCCTCAAGGAGTTTGGTTAGGAAAATCCTGGATGTTCTGGACCCTGTCCCAGCATTTACACGGGTCTCCTGGTCCTTCTGTTCCAAGATCAAAACAGTCCTGTAGCTGGACGAGAGCATCATCTGGTCATGTTTTAATGACCCGGGAACAATTCTGCAAATTTTAAAATCATATACTTTTTTCTATTTCACATCATCTACATTAAAAACTATACTTTATGTGTTTAGCGGGTTGAGTAAAGGCCTAGCTTGTTGTCATGAGTCCAAGCACATATAAACCTTCACCACAGACGGATATCTGTTGAGATGTTGTCTCCGCCGCAGGCTCCGGGCCTCTTGCTTGCACACCAGAGTGGGAAACAAATGGCACAGGGGGGAGTGCGCCCATCATTCTGCCAGCCCACAGGCCCTCATATAAATAGCTTTTAACATAGATGTTCAGAATCTGCCAGTTGTTTGTTTTGAAGGTGAAACATATTGTCCTTGTAAAGATCTCGGTTCCAATATATTGATAGACACAGGACTGAATAAGAGCAATAACATTTTTTAAATTATTTATGTTATTTTTTTCACACTTTTCTGTTTAATTATCTTCACAGTGTAAAACTGTGTGATAAAACAAATACACCAATGTCCTTCTGTTTCTTCTTCTTATCGTTCACTAAAATCAAAGGCCAGTTTGAGAACCATTCATTTTCTTTCCAATAGGCTTCATGTTTATTTAGCAATCCAGCATTTTTACCTCAGCTGGAAAAAGATTTGAGCTTCTAATTCAAAGCCCACGGCCCTTTGAAACTATGTTTCCTTGTTAAAATCCTAGAAAGAGTTTAAACTTCAACAAACATGAACTTTGTGAAGCCATTCATCACTCTATTTGATAACAAAACACTCTGTGCTATAGAAGCTTTGTGCTTTTTTTGTCCCTGGTTAAGAGCTTCAAGGTTCAGGCCTTGGGCCAAAAGTATTCAGTCACCCATCCAAATCATTGAGTTCAGGTGTTCCAGTCACTTCCATGGGCACAGGTGTATAAAATCAAGCAACTACGCATGCTTCCTCAAACATCTGTGAAAGAATGAGCCTGAAAATCACTTGTTTTAAAAGAAAACAGTATGATTAGGCAAATTACCGTATAATAATAAAAACAATATGCTTTACTGTATTGTTTTTCTGCTTTTTGGTAAAAAAAACAAATGGGAAAATTCATAGATAAAAGCAACAATTATAATTTGGATCAGTCATACTGGTTGATTAACCATTACAGGAACATAAAAAGTTATTTTGGTAATTACCATTAAATAGAAACTAAATTGGGGCCACTGTGACATAAACATTACGCTGTGCGGTGGTCTAATAAATGCAAAGCACTGTGTAGATTGTTCCACTGATTCATGCTCAGAGCTGAAGGTCAGATGATGATTTGAATGGATGTACAAACACTCCTGATAATTAAAAAACTTCAGACTGCTCTAAACAAACTTTATTTCCTTCCCTTTGTTGTGATGTCGAGCTGAGTCATTCAGCATATGGACTTTTCAGGCACGCCACCCTGACTATGAGCTCCAGCCCCATGCTGTTCAAGCCTTCTGTTTGCAAGTGGCAGCCAATCAGAACAAAGCTGCTTATAGTGAGCACTGACTGAGACAGTGGAAGAGCTGAGGAGCTGCACCGATGCCCAGTATGAGTAAATACTGTTTGGAAATATGAATCATGCAACTCTATATGGAGCTAATAATGATCATAATAGATCCACTTTTTTTATTAGGCTTTTTATTAAATCATTAATGTATTTTCCTTTTTGTGTGATGCTTTTGCTGATGTTTTATTCATGCTTTTGCTCGCTTTGCACAAACAGACTTAACTTATCAAATCACACTGGTTCTTTTCACTGAAGCCTTTCATGCTTTGTTTTACCAATAGTCCCTGAGTGGAACACGTCTCCATTATTTCAAAACTGAAACCAAATTTGTTTTACAAGTCTAATCCATTTCTGACGGCTCTGCTCATTCTTCCAGCATAATAGGACCCCGAGTCCCTCGCTTTTATGTGTGTGTGCGCCTGTGTGTGTGTGTGTGTGTGTGTGTGTGTGTGTGTGTGTGTGTGTGTGTGTGTGTGTGTGAGAGAGAGTACCAGAGAGGGAGAGAGAGCCGTTACCCCACAGCCTTTGCCAAATCCATTTGACTTCACACAGAAGTTCATTTATTAAATCTTTAATAGACCCTTTTATTATGTATGCTTATAAAGATCATAATAGAGATGTAAATTAATGAAATTCTGCTTTCTTACAAAGCTCATGAATCTCCATAACTTTGCTATTTCAAAGAAAACCTGCTCCAATTGAGTGTGATGTTTTATTCACATGGGAACATTTGCGCAGTTTAATTAACTAAATATGATTTATCTCCCTTCTCCAATCTTCCAGCGCCCTCATTATAAGGATACACGCATGTTCAGTCACAAAGAGTTTATAGTTATTGATAAAAGGAATGAAAGAATGCTGTTTTGTGTTTGTTGTTGACGTTGTTGTTTTCGCAAGTTTAAAAAAAAAGGAGCATGGAGGCCATGCAGTGACTCTTAGTGCAGGTGTTACTTTACTAACTGGTCAAAGTTCCTCCTAGAAACCCAAAATAGCTCCAGTATCATCCACTCCAAGTGGAGGAGCAGCGCTGTGGCATAATGGGAAGTTTTTATAGAGGAGAGCCGGTGTGCTGATAAGTGGCAGATAGAGGTTTTACACTTGGCCGGAGCATATCGGTAATAGCTCCAGGAGCAGCATGTGTATTGACTCTAGTTGAGGAGATGGAGGAGCAGGGAGAAAGGAAAGGTTTCTGTGGGCAATCTGAAGAGGGTGGCGCCCAGCTCTGGAAGAGTGCAGGTCTGCAGGGAGGAGTATCTGCCGTGGAACAGATGTCCCAGTCACAGAGGCTGAGGGTGCTTTTTCACTCCTGTTTGGGAAGGTGGAGGCTGTTGGGTGGGTGGAGATTGCACTCCTGTGCATTTCAAGTTTACGCTGTCGTGCTGGAAGTAAAGAAACATCACGATTTGCAGCTAGTTGAACAGACATGTTTGGTTTCATAACCAGGCTCGTTGTCTGAAAGCAGCTTGGACGGAGTAAGATAAGCATGCAATCAGCTTTCAAGGCCTTTTGGTCTTCTTTGGCCTCAGAGAGGCTCAAATGGAAACCAAAAAATAAATAAGTACTGGCAGCTGCCAGTCCTACCCCTCAGTCTCCTACTAGATGCACCTATGAGTTAAATCTCTAAATTCTAGACTTTGATTTTCCGAAAAGCTGCGATTTGAACTCATCTGAGATTTTTTTTAGTGGCTGCACGTATGGGTCGAATGTGAAAATCCTACATCACCTTGTTCTTGAGCGATCGCGTTCACAAGATTTTCAGAAGGCGCGTGTTTGTCAGATCGTATCACGCAGGCCAACCGTCACTTCGTACACACCCTCAGATTTAGTGAAATTAAAATAGATTCTATTCCACTCTGTTAATCATAAAGAAGCACGTTCGATTCGATAGTAGACATGGTTTGGAGTAGATTGGGTTGACTTCATACCCTGTGAGAAAGGATAGTGTCACTTTTGTTTTTAGCTGTGAACCTCCACTGACTGATTCTTTGTTAAAGACCAGAAATAGCTCTATATCCTCTCAGCATGAAATAAAAAAAAACTGTAAAAAAAATAATGTAAGGTGTCATAAAAAAATAAAAAGTACATCTGAATTTATGCAGCGTCACAGTGCTTAATAAAAGTTGCAAAAACTCAATTTACACTTGTTACCTGTTCAGTAACTTGCTGCAGGTCTCCGGGACATGGCGCTCTCTCTCTCTCTCTCTCTCTCTACTGTGTAAATTATGCCAAGTCTTCTTCTTCTTTTTTACCTTGTCTATTAAATTATGTATGGAAATTTTTAAAAAGTTTAAAAATGTATTTTTAAATCTCAAGTTGTTTAAATAAAATGAAATGATCAAATTAAGATGCTGTAGCCATTAACTGCATGTAAAGTTTTGGGGCCTTTCGTAGCTCCAATCTCCATGTGAAAAAAACAAATGATGTTCAGCTGTCTTTTCTTCAGACAGGCTGCACGTCGTTGCTTTTGAGCTCATCGTCTTCACCGGTTTCTTTTGTTTTGTGCAATTTGAACTGTGAATCATGTCGTTGGCCTAAGTCTGAGGCTAAAATTTTGACAGTGTAACTTTAACCTAATCAAAATTTAGAATAATGACGCACAAACAAATTCTGCAGCCATTTAAATCATCGTTACAGCACATTCTCTTCAGTATACCATATTTGGTCTTTGAAAAATGGCAACAGTTACATTTTTATAACAAATACAGCACTTAACTAATATATTAAACAACCGCCTGATGTAAAACTGCTGTCACAGCTGTCCTAATATTATAAAATCATATTTAATGTTTCAATGTGCAAAAACACTTCTGTAAAGTATAATTATTGTTGTTATCCATGAATTTTCTGCCCCCCCTAAAAAAGCTAAAAGAAATACCAAAAATAACACATTATTATTTTTTGATTGGGATGTCAAATTACAATTATTTACTTGCACTCCTGAATAGAAAAATTAGCTTTAGTGGTCTAATGTTACACTTGATTAAACCGGGATTTCTCACAGATATGTGTGTCCAGTGTGCCGCCTCAAATTTGTGTACAAACATGTGAATACAGTTTTTTATTGTCTTAAAAAATGAGAATATAATTTTAAGTTTTAAACAGTTTTTTGACCAGTTTCTACATTTTTTTAAATGACAGGTGGTCTTTAATAAATGTGTTAAGCACTGCATGTTTTAGAGGTTACAGAGCCCTGACACTCTGGTTCTTGGGGGATTGGATACTGCTGACAGTGCACAGGTGCTGAGTCGGTTTGCTCAGCACACAGAGTGCCTCTTTATTAATAAACTGATGTGGCTTTATTGCGTTTTCACATTACAGTTTGTTTATTCTGGTCTGAATCAGTTGATGAGTTTGTAAATTTGTAGGTTTTTCTGCTGGTTTGGATTCTTTTAGCGCAGAGAGTAAACATGCCTGGCTAAAGGAACGCACTCAGTTCAAATGTGTTCACATTTGCACAAATGAGAAAGAATTTGATTAAAAAAGGCAGAACAGCAGTTTCGGTTTAAAACAGCTTACAAATGTAACGCTAAGGCCTTTTTCAAAGTAAATAATCTTGCTGTTGTGAACCCACTGTGTTGGTGCTTCATTTGTACAAGCTAGAAACACAGAAGCATTTTTGTGGAGGAGAGGTTTGTTAGCTCTCGACAGAGCTAGGCTAGCTTTCTGCCAAGAATAAAATATCAATTTTTTGCTTTAAAAGTTAAATCTAAACCTTTTTCTTTGGTTGATGTCACCAGAAATGTATAGCTTAACTAAAGAGAGTTGAATATTAGCACTAATCCTATTTTTATGTCTTTCTGTTGTCTACAAACTGGATCACTTCAACACTGCATACTTCACGGGAATGAAGAGTCCAGTAATCCCTCTTCAAGTTTTTTGAGGTTTGAAATGCATAAATTAGTGGATTTTCCCTTCCTTTCTCAAAACTGCAAACATTACAGTCAGCACTTCGTCTCGGGGCCTTAAGCACAGCGTCCAGAAGTGCAGCCATTTGCACTTTTTATAAGCTTTATCCCTACCTAGTTATTCTAAGATCTGCTGCTAAATTTGTCCCTCATTCCCTTTCCCTAAGCTTAAGCCGTCAGCCCAGTAATACAGCTTCAAGAGCACATCTCATACCAACTTATTTATTTATATACGTGTGTGCCTTTGGTTAAGGCCTCCATACTGCCGGGGTGCAGCGCAGTGTGGGACCAGGAGGCAGAAATTCTGCATTACTTCATACTGTTTAAGTCTCTGTGGTGTAGCTTATCTGTAAAGCGCCTCTTCTGATGCCAGCCAAGGTCATTCTGATGAGTAAAAACACAACCGTGAAGAGTTTCCTGTAGGTTAAAGAGAGTTCTAGTTTGGTTCTCTACTAAAGATTGAACTAAGTTGTAAAAGCAGAGAAAACAATGGGAAACATGAACTTGTTCTCTTACTCAAACAGTAATTTTGACATGTGATACTCAGTCTCAAACTTTTATTTATCTAAAATGAAAGTTATTTTGAAACTGCTTCACTCACGTCTCTCATGCTGTTTGTTATCTTTGATAGCAAAGGATGTGTTTGTTCCTGCGAGAGCACACGTGTGACACCGTGTAACATTTTATTCCTATCCTCTGCTAACCTGCAGTGGTGGAGTTCTTTCGGTACGAGGCCTGACGGCAGACAACTGTGTTTCTGCGTTTCACATCTCATGCTCTTCTTCTCTCTGTCAAAACCCCCCCCCAAAAAACGGTGAGGTGATATTTGGCTGACTCCAGGCTGTGAGGTAGAGCACCCGGCTCCACCAGAGCGCCCGCGGTCAGCAAAGGGGAGGAACGTCATGATGTGTCAGCCAGCATCTCGTCACGCTTGGCTTCCAGCAAGGCGAAGGTCTCCGACCAGATCAGTTTATATAATAGACAGGATGAAAAACAGCAACCTCAGTCGGATGCGGCCTGTACACTTGGACACAATGGGGCTACATATGCATGTTGTTTTCAACAGTGATTAAGAAATTTCAGTATGCAATGAAAACAATCTTGGAGAGCTTGAAAAGGTAATCCACTGCAATCACAGCCATTACAAAATTCCTAGATTACTGAGAGGTGACGCTTAAAGTCATTAAAGGGGCATGTGCAGCATGGGATCAGCAGGAGAGTTAAATGTGTCTGAGAGCATAACGCTGGGGGTGTGCCTTAGTGGGCACTTTAAGGGTTCAGCTCCTCCCCTGTGAGTAACAGAGACAGGAAACTGCACGTGTCTGAGGTGTGGTCTTATACACCGACAACGTAATAACTTATATATAAAACAGCTTTACCTGATTAGGTAGGAAACACAGTGATATAAACAAACAAGTGGCACATAAATAAATTAATTGGTCTTACACTTTAAAAAAATATTTTACTATTTAAAACTAATAAAATGTGTGCATGTGTTTCTACTTTTCAATCAAACCTCTGACGATGAAAACAGAAAAATGAACTAAAACTGGAATTCTTTGTCCACCAATATTAACTTCTTAATTTATTGAGGTAAAAGAATGTGTAGAATATAAAAAATATTTTTGTAAATGTATAAAATTTTATACAGGCTATTCATATAAATGCATTGCAGTAATCAAACAGATACAATGAAGCAAAAACACTTAAATGAATAAAATCAGATCTATGTAATTTTCCATTAATTGACTTTTACTTAAGCTTTTTGTTTTAATTAGTTAATTTCTGCAGCAGAACAAATTCACAACCAGAAGGAGGCAATTCTATGAAACTGCCATGATACAAACTAGCTGCACTAACTTTCTATAAACTACATGCAGTAACTCCGAGTGACTGATTGACCTCTAACCTTTAATCTTTAAAGATCTGTTTAAAGATGGCCGCCCCTCCCTGAGCCTGGTTCTGCTGGAGGTTTCTTCCTGTTAAAAGGGAGTTTTTCCTTCCCACTGTCGCCAAAGTGCTTGCTCATAGGGGGTCATATGATTGTTGGGTTTTTCTCTGTATGTATTAGTGTAGGGTCTACCTTACAATATAAAGCGCCTTGAGGCGACTGTTGTTGTGATTTGGCACTATATGAATGAAACTGAATTGAATTGAATTAATTTTATAAATAAAGACATGAAGACATGAAGAAACAGACTAAAGGCTGATGAGTGAAATTGTAGAAATGAATCTAAAACAATAACTAAGTTTACTTCTTCTTTCTAAAACATGCATTTTTTTAAATTTATGTAGAACACTGCATTATTTACTTTGGCATTTTTCACACCCATATAATTTAAACTACATTTTAAAACAACAGTAGCAGTAACTGCTGTAATCAGTAAAGTTTTAATCTGCATTTTACAGCCTATGGTAGTGAAATAATTATTGCCAGTGAAAAGAATGGCCTTTATTTTATACATGAAGTGCTTATTTGTATAAATAAATTACACAAATAATATATAAAAAATTAGAAAACTGCATGTGCATAAAAAAGGATTTTAATTGAGACTTCTGTTAAAAACAAGGAAACTGTATCATTTATTACAGTTTTTTTACAGATAGTAATTATTTTGTGCAAGCTAAAATCTTTGTAGCTTTAATTCATGAGCATCTTGTTTCACATGGAAACAAACTGCAGACACAGCACGCACGTAGCAATGAGTGCTTCAGAGGAAAGAGTTGAAATGGAGTAACTACAGCAAAAACAGAGCACACGGAGTTAGTGCGCTGGCACAACACATGAGGGCGAGTTCTGTCAAAGTTCTTCTTAACCATAGTGATTCACAGTGGTTGAAATACTGCTACGGTTAATTCTTATCGAGCGTGCTCAGGTCCTCGGCACATATACCACTAGAGCACATTAAGAGCAAAGATTCCTGTATTTAAAAAAAAAACACAGAGAAGGAAAAAATTGTCTTGCAGAGCACTTTCAAACAAAAGTGACCTTTAGACTAATTTGCTCGGAAGTGCTACCTTTCATTTTATATCTAACACCATAATTAAAATGTTTACTCATCAAGCGTTTTCTCATTTTGATCCCACTACACGCGGCGTGCCTTTTGTTTTCCATTTGTCTTCCACACAAAAGCCACTAATTAAAGATCTTTTGATATAGTAATCATCAATACAGAGTGGCCTATAAACAGAAACCAGCGCAAATGAATGATGATAGGCCTTTTTCAGTATCTTGCTCTCACATGACATGAATCAATCAGCAAACAAAACAGGCTCGCAGGCCCGGCAACAATGAGTCCAATTGAGCTGAGCTGTGATTATGATTCACTGAACAGCGTGATTCAAAGAATAGCGATGTTTAGCCCGAAGGAAACTGATCAAGCTTTCTTCTGAGGGAGTTTTCTGCCTCTCGGGTCCCAGAATCAGCCAGTTGTGTCGCTGATGATGTCGAAAGTGCCACTCAGTGGGATAACTTTGAAGTGATTGAGGGGGGCAATGAGATTTTTGTTTATTCACGAGCCAGGTGCAGATAACGGGGCCATTAATGATTGGAAGTTGATTACAAGTCACTTCTGCCGAGCACAGTGTGACGCTTCACAGTTTAATCAAGAACAGAAAGTTAATGGGTGCAGTTTCACGTTTGCTCCGGCATTGATGGCTAGGTTAGCGTTTATCATTGCCTTGTTTGGTAGAATATCTTTTTGCTTTGCTTTGTATTCAAAAGGTACTTTTCAAATGGATAAAACTAAATATTTCAACATTTCAAGTCGAAAAAACTGAATCCAACATTGATGATGTTAGTTATACTAAACAGGCAGTGGATGCATTGGTGTTTGGTAAATCACAGTCAGCAGATACCTCGTGACATAAACTTTATCAGTATGAAGGATTCAGTCTTTTTGCATTGATGTAACATCTGTAAGACTGTAACCTAAATCTTTAGAATTCCCTATTTTTTATGCTGTTTTGGTGTAATGCAGGTCAAGTTATGATAAAAGGTGTGGAGCAAAGTTATTGTTTGTTATTTAAAGAGCCAGTCCACCATGTCCTTTTCACAGTTTGCCTCTCCAAAGTACCAGCAGAGTGAGAGATTTTATTTCAAGCCAACAAAAACTATTAATGGGAAAGCGTTTAAAACATTTACATGTAAATTAGTGCTGTCAGCGTTAATATCGTTAAAATGACGTTAGCACCGTAACCGCATTAACGCGACAAATCTCCGTTAGCGAGTTGATGCGGCTCGCCCTGTGCATGGGGCTGCTAACGCGTTAACGGGCTAACTGCGCTAACGGAGATTTGCTGCGTTAATGCGGTTATGGTGTTAACGTCATTTTAACGAGATTAACGCTGACATTTCTTATGTAAATGCATATTAGCCACCTAGCTTAGTCGTTTGTGACATAGAAGGATCTTGGAATGGACTTCCTTGGTCACTAGCGACTTCTTGGCTTTAGATATATTGCCTCCGCCTGCTTGTACTGCAGCTTCTGCATGCTAGACCATGTCTCTATCTGCAATGAAGCTAGTTCATCATATGCAGAATATCTTTGCATTATCAGGATGCACTTACCGTAACATCGACTGGTTATCAACTCCACAGAGTTCCCCTGCACTTTCACATGAAAGGTGGGGAGTTGGCAGCACCTGACCATTCACCAGGCTAAGCACACTGGCAGGAGAGGAACAGATTTTATAATGAAAGATAAAATTATACTGCAGGGAAAAATATAGAGAGGTTGATAACAGAGCAGGCTTAAAGCAACAAAGCCACTGCAGAAAATCAGCAGTATTTATTTAGTATTAAAAGCATTATATAAATGTATTAAAGTACTTTGGCCAGCAACACTGAAGAAGACCTATAATATTAATCTGTTTTTGCATATTTGAAGACAGAAAGAGAAGCTGGTAAAATGTCAACCGTGTAAGTTAACAGACTTGTCAGTATTACAACTCTGTCGTGATGGATATTAACAACTATTTCATTAAAGGCTTAAAAAAAACTGTCTTAGTTTTTATTCTTCCAGCTGCAGCCTCCGTGAGGTCTTATGATCTGAGAGAATGAAAGCTGGTGTAAAATTGTTTTTGGAGCCAGCAGGATAAGATTAAGGAACAAAGTTGCATCTAAGAATTGATGTTTATTACTGATGTTCATCGGGCAAACACGAAGACTTTTGATAAACTTCAGATCCTCCTATTGTTGGCGCACAGAACTCCGAGGGATCTTCCAGGAATGCTGATGCTATTTTCTGGAGACCCGAACTGGTCAGTAGGCAGTCATTTTGTACATGGTGATCATTAATACTGATCATAACCTGCTCCCGAGCAAGTTAGGTCTGCAGCATAAGTTACCATGGCGATTTACCCCAATGAGAAGGGAACTGCCTTCGTAGTGCAGAAAGACTCAAGTTTACCCTGAAGGTACCTGGATAAGAGCAAATATTCTGCCTCGTAGTGCAGGCCACAGTGCAAACACAACCTGAACATACAATAATCAAATACTTGCTGGACTTGAATAGTGTTAACATTTGTTCTGTGCTATCTAAAGTTGGAAACTTTGCACCTTGTGTTAGCATACTAGTGCTAACTAGCTAGCCTCCTACACGAGTAAATAACTGCTGAGTAGTCTGACATCTTCCAGCGTTTTTCTTGTATTTTCTTTTAGTTTAGCTGCAGATTCTATTTGATAGCTGTTTATGCCCTTGTTAAGCCAGACATTGGGATCAAAATGTAGCCTATAATATGAATTTTTGTATCTTATTTATTCAAGAAAAGCTGTTTGAAAAAACTTTAAGCAGAGTTTTTTAAAGACTGCACCCTTGAAGTAAAAAGTGATCTGTTGTGTTAAATTTCAAATTAATTATCCATGATTACACATACAGTTACCTCTGACTGACATTATTATGGCCTTAAATTGCCTCCACAGTTTAGTGTCAGAATTTAGACAATGTAACAGCATTGGAGTTATGTTGCCAAGACTGGATG